>NC_065554.1:30837106-30977180 GCF_022605725.1 Anthonomus grandis grandis
TATTCTAATTCTTGTGTTCCGAGTGATGTGGTCATTCCAGAGTATGCGTTGACGTATTGCTAAATTCCTTTGCTCACTTCTAATTGCTACTGTCAGTATTTTCGATTCATGTGTCTTTTAGTTCTAGATACCTTCCTTCACCTCCCACTACTACATACTCTATTTTTGATAGGTTAATTGATAAACCCAAATGCAGCAACCTGGGCAAAGTCTTTTGGTCCTATCTGTCATTAGTCATATTTTCGTTTCATATTCTCTTACGGAATCATTAGTACATCAGTGGAATTCTATAAATTTCACATGAAAAGGAATTCTGATGACACGACACCCTTTTTTTTAAATCCACCCCTGAACATTCCTAATGATCTATGGACCTTGAGTCCAGATCAATACCAACAAAAAATTAATTGGTAGTAGGTAATTTAATTTCGGTAACTGCCTCGGCAATAATAGAGGTATTAACTAATAAAGGTGACTCGCTAGTTTTTTTTTGTTATGGTCTACTGGGTATAAGAGTCGTGAAAATGTTTCGGTATGACTTTAATTAATAAAAACCTGTATATTGTCTGGACTGTAACAAGATCATTCTTCGGGCAAACGAATTATCAAGAACCACAGAAGAATGTGACTCGGAAGTTATGAGATTTTGTGTGTGTCTACACTCGAAGATTCACTTAACATTCAGAGCCGTTTGCAAAAAATCAGATATTCTAACCGCGATTAGATGCTAACATTAAATGGTCAAAAAAACCGTATAATTTGCACACATACGACTAACAAATTAGAATTTTATTCGTCGAGTCGAGCCTTGGAATTTGAATAAAAAGTGAACAGCCGGCACTTTGGTGCACGTGGACCTACATGTTTAAGAAATAAATAAATCTTAAGAGTCCAAGTATACAATGAGCCATATGAATAAAAAGGAGCATATGATTATACTTGCAAATGCTTGCTTCAAATCAAATCAATTGCTTGCAAGTGCGAGCATTTAGTTACGTAAAAGTGAGGCTGCGGTTTGGTAGCATCAGGCTTATATACCCATTAGTGGGTCCACAAATTCGATATGAAACGATTTAATTTTTGACTGCAAGTAACGTAGACCACGACGACAACGGTTAGACCCATCATTACATACGCATCACCTATATGGTGGCATGCGGCAGAAAAGAGGACTGTAATACAGATACTCAACAAAACACAACGAATAGCATGTCTGGGCATAACAGAACGATGTCAACAACGCCAACTGCTGCCCTAGAGAACCTGATAGGACTAAGCCCGCTACACTTAGTGGTACGGGCTGAAGCTATATCGGGGGCGAAAAGACTGCTGTCCAATGGCGCAACAATCCTATCGAAAGATGGGCACAATGCCTTATTTGACAAGATACAGGACCTACAGGAAGAACAGACAGAACCAAGGTCACATACCTAGACAAACCTTTTGTCATCAAAGAGAAAAGGGGACCACTGGACGCAGAAGCGGACAGGCTCAGGCAAAGAGGTTACTCAGTATGGCATACGGCAACCAAACGGTCCAACATCGGGGTAGCTGTGGGCATGGTGGAGGACGAACAACAGGGCAGACAACTCATGCTAAAGCTGGGCCTGGAAACAACAAATTTACAGGCAAGCATAATAGGAATACAAACCTGTGTCCAACTGATGAGAGAAGGGCTGCCAAGAGGCAAAACCTGCCACGACGAGACCAGGCAAATGTTGCATTGCACTACAACAGTTCGAGACTAAGTCAAGGACTGTGCAAAGCTGCTGGGAGGATCTCAGGAACCTCGTTGAAGCGCAAAATAGGCCAGAGATAATCCTAGCAGAGATTATGGGCTGCAAGAAGGGCTATCCAACTTGCAACCCAGGGAGCCAGCAACAGCCTGGTAGGCCCTGAACCAACATGTTGTGTCAACGATAAGACCTGGAAGAGGGAAATCGGCAACTGGCTAACAAACCAGAACAAATCCTACTGGGAACAGCTGCCAAAGATGGAACAATCCAAACAACTTATAGGCAGCCCACCCTTCAAGAAGGGTGAGAACATACTGGGCCTCTCCAGACAACAACTGCGAAGGGTCGCGGGGCTATTTACAGGCCATGCGCCCAGCAGGAAACACCTGCATACGCTAGGGAAATCAGTTACCTCGCTATGTAGGGGATGCAATGAGGAGGACGAAACAACTCTTCACATACTGTGCTTCTGTGAAGCATTTAATCAAACCAGGGCAACATTCCTGGGGGAAGAGAAACCCTCACCAGAGGGTATAAGAAATCTACGACTGGGCACAATCCTGGACTTCCTTGAAGCTACAGAATTGAACCTGTGGGACTAAACATATGGGACACAATAGGACTGCTTCTTAGCAGACCGCAGTTTAGGGAGCCACAAGGCACCACCCAGCGGTGGAGTTTTAGTGGGTATAGGACGAAACAGAGTCCCACACTACTGGGGGCGGCGCCGCGTAACCAGTGTTCATAAAAAATTTCTCCACTGACGCCAAAAAAAAAAAAAAAAAAAAAAAAAAAAAAAATGTAGACCACGTAATGCTTTACCTTGAAA
Source organism: Anthonomus grandis grandis (assembly GCF_022605725.1). Classification (NCBI taxonomy): domain Eukaryota; kingdom Metazoa; phylum Arthropoda; class Insecta; order Coleoptera; family Curculionidae; genus Anthonomus; species Anthonomus grandis. Next base: position 30,839,672 of record NC_065554.1, read on the forward strand.
AGGAAAATGTGGACTGGTTAGTTCAGAACTTTCTAGGCGAGAGTGGCGGTCCTGTTTTTTACAAATAGATTGTAAAAAACAAGTTTTTTAATCAAGATATTTGACAAATGGAAGTTTCCGAAACGGAATTGGCAAAGAGCTAGGCATTGAGCAATTCATTATGTTGGTACAAAAATAATTCAACAGACCAATCGTTGGATTCAGTTTCCTAAAATTCACCATACCGTAATAGAAGCAAAAGAACTGTAGGCAAGATTGTTGAAGAGCACTAAACTGTTCACACAAAGGAGAAGTGACTTAAAAGTGCAATGTAAAGTACGTGAATGTGAACTGGTTTGGTTTGATATATGAGAGCCGAATCTGGAAAAGTTGTCACGAGTCTTGGCCTATGAAACCTTTTCGAGTGACACACACCTAAACTGCTGGTCAAAAGACAGTGCCGAAACGACGCTTTCCTATACTGAAATATCGTTGTCGGGTGACACTGGCGGATGTTCTAGATTTAATTGTAGTTTGTATGATTGTTAAAATGTTGCGGAATCACATTTTTTAGATACAGACGCCGTACTTCGTAAAATAGTTCCTAAGTTTCAGTGAGGGAGTTAACCACTTTGATCTATTTTGCAGCAGATTAATTATAGTCAATGAGCCAAAGATTCATTTGCAAGTACGAGGTAATCATTTAATGAAGCACCTTTTGCACTAAGCATTTGCTTATTTAGTATTATTCATATGGCTCAGTGAGAAGCTTCTTATATAGTAAAGTGAAAAAAATCCCACAACAATGTATATAATCTCCATTTCACACGCACCGTTTGTGTAATGTTTCCTTTCAAATTGTAAACTTGTACCATTTTTACGTCCCGGATAGTTATTAAGCACCTCATACATCTCATTATGGTAAAACTAATTATGGCCTTTAGCGGTCCAATTAAAATAATTACGAATAATGAGTTAAGAGAAGTGTTAGCTGGGGAAAATTTGACTTATTGGACTGTTCATTAGCAAATCTAGTATTAATAATAATTATTGTAGCACTGGCACCAATAAAGTATTGTTTATTATAAATATAAATAGTTATTTAGAAAGTGACACGATTTAATAAACAATAGACTGTATAAGAACGAAGAGGATCCGCAACATCATCGTGAATAATAATGTATATCAAGGTGTGGTATTTGAAAAAATTTTGTTATATAGGGTGATCGAACTGCAAGAGTATTTTTACCATATATATATAAATAATGTCTTTATTATAATAAAATTTACATACATACATAGGCGAAGTCTAATCTAGGGTTGCTCAACTTACAAGAACAACAAATATGCCAAGTTATTGGTATAGAGAGCAATATATCTAAGTATAGAGCAATAAATCCGTGAAATGTCTACTAAAATCCCCAAATATATTATTAGCTTTTAAAGAATAATAAATTTGCGTATCATCCGCAAAGCCCTAAATATTGCAATAATTATTAACACATGCAATACACACACAAGTCTGCTATGTATATTAAAAATAAAATTAAATCCAAGGCCACCAGCTGTTTCCTTTTAAGAAGATCAGTCTTAAAGAAGTTTAATGAATTATTATCGAATGCATGCTGAAAGCAGGCTGTGATCCAACATGTGTATCAAAAGCTTTAGAGAAGTCAAGCAATACGAGCGATTTACTATCACCTCTATTTAAAGCCTCAATGATTTTTTGAGTCACTTTTAACAATACGACCTCTTCCCTGCAACTTCTCAGTCACTGTCTCTATCTCGTTTGTGTGTTTGTTTTTATATTATTTTGTACTTGTTCTTGTTTGTTTTGTCTGTATTCTCTAACAAACAAGTCCCTTGTCTTTGTCTCTCATTATTGCAATAGTCCTCCTTTCGTTGTTTTTATTTATTAAGTTATCGTTGTCTTTTTATAGGTTTCTTATTAATTCGTCTTATTCTTATATTTGGTTTTGATCTTGTAATGATCCCAGCTTCTTTGTCTAAATCTAACCTAGTTATGTCTTCCTCTATGTGTACTACCACCATACTACTACCGAGTAAAAAATAAACCGAATATAGCTATTATAACTGCTTCCATGTATGGAATACCATGAATATTATATTGGCAATAATTAATATAAAAACAAACAATGTAATTTTTAACACTAAAGTCAATGGTTTTATTCACCTTTGATTAGTATTTACGCTATTTCAGGTTTGGAGCGGCTGACCTTTATATAATATTGGAAATTAATTTATTGTATTTAATGAGCGATTTTTTTATGACACAAAAGGTCACTGGCACTGAGCGAATAATAATTAAACAATAATTATTATAAACGTTCTCTTTCAATATTCAGTAAACGGGTTCTAAGATATATAAGCGCTTCGAGGTTCACTTTTCTTCGTCTTAAATCGTTTCTTCGCCTTCTTCGAGTAACCGGCTGAACTAGAAAAGAAGAAGAAGAAAATGACGACGAAGAAAAGCGACTGGAGCGAGAAGAACCGGCCTTCACCATCTTACTTTCAGAGTGTATCGCGTTTTTTTTAAATTTAGTCTAAGTTTGTATTAATTTTGTTGCATTAACTTTCATATCAGTAAAATGTAAGAAACAAAGCTCTTCTAAGAACTAATGGTAACTACAGCATGCGGATTTTCTACAGCCTAAACATTCATTGTATCTTGTGTAAATGTGGCTTTGTCTGTACGTTTTTAGCCTTTTATTCTTAATATACAGAATAAATTCTCGCTTTTATTTTAGGCCTGGATAACTTGAAAAGTTTTGCCTGGATCGCTCTATACCTTAAATAATATTTTTAGAGCACTCTTTGCTTTTGATTTTTATTATCTTGAGATATAAGTCATTGGTCAAAACTCATAAATCCTTGTTTCAGGCATATAAACTTCTTTTTTCGTTACTTGAAGGCTACTTTTAAATGTATGGGTTAGTGTGGCACTTTGTCCAAGAGTATTCAGTTACTATAAATGCTTGAAAGTAATATCTACTCGTACATAAGTTTCTAAAAAGCCTAGATTAAGTTAGTAATTTAAGCAAAAGTCTGTAATAAGTGACTAATTATAGAAGCAGGTCAAATGCCTGGAAGACATTTGTTGATCAATCCGAGAGCCTGGAATAAGTATTATTTTAATTAAAAGATTTACATTTTCATAGTCCTTCATGTGCTTTAATCTAAATAATAATCTTCTGAATATTTTAAATTCCTAGAATAAGTGACGAAGTGGAATAAATTAAGAATGCACTTAGTCCAGGCTCTTTAACTCTTTTAAGGCAACTTAGACTCTGAAATAAGTTCCTGAAAAGTCTCGGTGAGTGACTAATGGATTTTAGATAAAAATAGTCTTTAAATGCCTGAAAATCCCTTGAAAATTATTTAATAGAAATGACCTTTTTAGATTCTTATATTCACTATACAGAATAAATTCTCAGCTTGGATTTTGGACCTGCTTACAAGAATCCTCTGTTAACCCCTTAAAAAAGATCATCTTTCGTCGTTTCAACTTTTCTTAGTTCTTTTTCGGTCAAGTTGTGGTGGGCTCGTACATAAAAAAAAAAAACCAGACAGGGAACAAACAACAAGTGTTGCACTCAGTGTGTCTACATAATGATTTCGATGATTGTCTCGTTGTTTACTTTGCATGGCATCAGACAATAATGCCATTGTTTCGCCGAATCGACTGGTTTAACAGAAGACTCGGAGTCTGAATTTCGCTTCTTGGAAATTGAGGCCTAAAATCTCCGTCTTGTGCATTTTTTTAACTGTTTTGTGCCCCTATAGTTGCTCCGGACAATAGGTGAAAAGGTGCAATTGCACCAAGGGTAACATATTTTTCTTAAGTCGATAAATGGTGTGATTATTCGAATACCCTGTGTGTGTGAGTTGTGGCGTGTATATACGGGCTGTATTCAAGGACAACGGGCAATTATGGCCGTTTCAGAAGAGAATAAAACGAAATAAGCGAGGTTGAACGATTACAGTTCGGATCGCGTATACAAGAAAATTTACAATGACTTTATGTAAGAATTTTTTGTTTATTTTCGGCAGCTAAATATTTTTGTAGATCAATTTATTAAAAGCCAACTCTACCTAATACAAATTTACATCGCAAAACAAGAAAAGAGTCGAGATCAATGTAACCTACACATCTTTACCACGTAATGAAATGCTAATTGTTATTCTCAAATCTGCGCCCGTGGGTATCATTGTAATTTGTTGCTTTTATCTCCTTTCAATCAATTATTTATTGATTCATTTAACCTTGAAGAGGATGGGCACCGCATCGAGAATAACACGGTATTTATGTCGAGTTACGAGGCACATTTTGTATCTGGTGAGTCTTAAAAAATATGATATTTATTATTAAGAGAATAAATAGAGGTATAACTCTAGAACAAATAATGTAGGTACCTATGTTAAAAGAGATTGCAAACAGACAGATCATGCCTGTGACAATCTTTCTTCCAAAAAGAAGATAACAGTTTGTTGGATAAAGGAAAAGATTCATAATCAGAGGTCCACAAAACGTCAATGCGAGATTCTGTGATCTCTCAAATGCATTTGATTGTGTTTGTGATAAAACACTGGTACAAATGAGATATGGGATTAGAAGAATTTCAAGGGCGTTTTTGGATTCTTATTATTCATCTATAAGGCGACATTTTACTAAAATTATTAGCAAAGGTGTACCCCAAGAGCCAAGACTAGGACTTCTTTTATTTATCCTATTGATTGGGATAATGTATCCAATTTGCCGATGACACAACTTTTTGCAACTCGTATAAAAACTTAGAACATGTTCCAACTGAGAACCTTGAGTCAAGCATTTTAGTAGGGAGCTGATTTGACTCAAGTATTAAGAAAGAGGCATAAATTGAGTGAAAACATGAACAAAACATAAGTTGTAATAAACTACCGAGAACTGTGAGTGTGAGTTAATCTGTACTAACTGCCAAGCTTGTATTCACAAATACTCATGTGATTGTATATATGTATAGTTTAATTAGACGACAGAGTTGAAAAAAAGGTGAAATGCTTTATTTCCTAGGATAACCATCTTAAATTAATAACCTGACTTACATGAATTTTAATAGATTAATTATGTTATTTGCAGATGACACGACTATTTCTGAATTGAGAACTAATATACTAATTCGAAAGGATACAATAAATAAATACAATAAAGAACTGATGTTATTATGCCAAACACTCATCTATGAGGACATTGAAGAAAAGAAGTCCAAAGTGGTACTTCTGTAGAAATTGTTTACGAGAACATAAGTTGACTATTTATTAAGCCAACTATCTCTAAAACTACTAAACCTAAATGTATAAAACTAACGGCTTTATAATGAAGAAAGAGTGGTATATAAATGTTATTTAATGTACAAAGCGATCCAGGCAAAATTTTCTTAGTTATCCAGGTCCACTGTTTAAAAGAGAATTGGTTCTGTATAATCAGTGTAAGAGTTTTCAAGGGTCATTTTGTCCCAGTTTCTATCGCATGAGTTTCAAGTGTTTTTCAAGTATTTAAATACCATTTACCATTATTAATTGAAGTAAACCTGATAATTTTTTTGATATTTATGAAATAATGTAATTTTTAAATAGAATAGAAAAATAATAATTTTACACGAATAGCCCTTTTTTCAAATTTCTCGCGCCACTCTCTGTGGCGCAATTTTTTGCTAACCGACTTGTACGCAAAAGGTTCCGGGTTCAAATCTCAACTTTTGTTTTTTTTTTTTAAATTTATTTTTTAGTGTAGTTCAATATGTTACATGTCATCCATAAACAAAAAAACATTTTACAGATTTGTTTTTAGAAATAATTATTTTTTTTTTACTTCTTGAAACAACGACTTAAAATCCATTAGTCACTTGTCAAGGCTTGAATGAATTGACGAAACAGTGGGCTGCCAACGCAGTTATGCATATAGGTCTCCTAATGGACCCGTCATACCCCACCGGGGGTTACCAGAGCCCAACGGCCTTAGAGAAACCGATAAGGCTCTCTGGTCTGAAGGACTTAAAGTCACTCGGTACACTGAAAGTGTTACCCAAGTATTTGAACCTGACGCGCGTAAGTGCTGGGCACTCCCCGACTACATGGTCAACGGTTTCATCCTCCTCACAGCACCATCGGCATTCCGGGTTGTCCGCAATACCGATAGTATGGAGATGGCTTCTTAAGTGCCAATGACCGGTTAAAAGACCTGTCACTAGCCGAATTTCGCGTCTTTTTAGGCGTAGAAGATTTTTGGTGAGACAGGCAGAGGGCCCACTTATGTACGCTTTAGCCTGTCTCATACCAGGAGACTCAGTCCATCTTCGGTGGGTCCACTTGTCCAGCAGACCCTTCATTGACGCGACCGCAACGCATTTGGTGATAGTAACTATGCGATCCCAGTCTGGCAAGAGAGTCCACTTCCTCATTACCTGCATGGCCTGCGTGGCCAGGCATCCAGACGAGCTGGACCCTGCAGCCAACCTGCACCAGTTTTTTCAGGACTTTTATGTACTCTAGTACAAGTTTGGAGTTTACCTTTGCGGCCGTGATAGACTTAATGGCAGCATTGCTGTCCGAGCATATTGATACGACTGTATTGCAGTGTCCGCAGCTTAGGATTTTCTGTCCGCATTTTAATACAGCGAATACTTCGGCCTGGAAGACCGTGGCGTGCTCTCCCAGCGAGTATGCCCTACTGGTATGTGGGATCCCACCACAAAGCCCTGATCCAGCTCTGTTATGCATTCTGGAGCCATCTGTGTACCAGATGGTCCCCCTATTCCGAGTTGGAATGCTGCCACTCCTCTCTGCCTGCAATGTGCGTCACGAATCCCTCGCAGTCCACAGTCACTGGAGCCATGCAGTCACTGCCCATCAGAAGGAGAGGACATTCTTGTATGGCCCGTGACCAAATTTTTGCGTCATCGGTCTAGCCAGCACGTAGTTCGTTGAGGACGTATAACTTGTACACAGTACGCCTGTCGTCAAGGCTTTTCACACACTTATTCCAGAGTGTAAGTTGCCTTAAAAGAGTTACAAAGCCTAGACTAAATGCATTATTTGCTCTTAATCGGTCACTTATTCCAACAAATTAAATTACTTAGAAGCTACTTAAAGGCATCTGAGGTAAGTTAGGGAAATCTTTTAATTAATTAATTACTTATTCCAGGCTTTCGGATTCATCAACAAACTTCTTCCGAAACTTCAGTGATTCCAGGCTTTTTAGGAACTTACTTAGAGGTTACTTCCAGGCACTTAAAGTTCTTAGTATCCTAGACTAAGTGTCTTAAATCTCAAAACAATATTCAAGTATCAATTTAAAAGCATAAATTACGGATACGGATCCTATTGAAATGAAATATAAACTATTCAAATAAAATTTAGGAGAACAATGAACTTTGAAAATGGTGGACGTAGAATTTGAAACGGTTAACGGTCCATATGTTATATTCTGTAATATGCAAGCAGAAACTGCATTGCAAAAAACAACATTAACAGCTTAGATGAATTTTTACATGAAGATGAAGGGCCCTTAAAACCTGGAGGCCATGAAATATTGTTTGATATTGATGATTTTAATTATATTTAATACTAAGTGCAGTCGAATAGGGAACACCTTTGCCCTTTTATGTCACGAACACACATTTTGTTTTATTGACAACGTCAAAATGTTCACCTGACTCCCGTTGACTGTTGTTTAATTGGTTCTAAAATGAACAACAAAACTGATCACTTCCGCGTCATCCTTCACCCAGTCAACACGTGGTCGTTCTATTCCTTTCCTATCCTTCGGATTCCTTTCTTAAACCCTTTCCTACCCCTCGCCGTTGGATATAACGTGCCTTTAAGAAGTAAATTTAGTGAAAGTATTAATCCCACTTCAGCGTCATCCTGCACCCAGTCAACACGTGGTCGTTCTTTCCTTTCCTATCCTTTGGGACCCCTCCTAGACCCCTTCCTGCCCTTGCCCTTTGCCAGTGGTAGCTGAACCTATTCACGCCGATAGCCAGGCCGGATGATGCCGGATGCATCGTAGGGAAGGCGTCATCGTGCATTTCAGTATTAAAAATTGTGAAAATATCGATTCGGGGAACAGGGTACATACTTGACAGGTTTCCCGAATCTCCAAATCGTGCTGGCCGATTGCCTCGTAGCAGAAACCATTAAAACCACAAACCAAACCAAACCAACAAAACTGATTTAAATGTTTCGAAAAATCAATTTTTAAAGACCCATGCAACAATTCTAGAAAAATAATACAAACATACAAATTCTAGAAAATTTAAACTATCAGGATGTATAGTAAAATAAATTAAATAACATCAATTGGGATCTAAATTAGACCGTAATAAACTACAAAATAAGAGCAAAACAGTAAAAAACAACGAGAATAATTCTTACTAAGGTCATAGCTGAATCGTACTACTTATTTTTTATAAATAAATAAATAACTGTTCTATTCATATTCGATTTCGCATACTCCCAGTGATGTCTCGTATAAATGCCGCTTTAGTACGTTATACGTCAATTATAAATTCATATTGACAGTTGACATTAGTGATAATAATGACGTTTGTTGGTTTCACCGTAGTTTTGGGCAAATTAAAAATCCCCAGATTAGGGGAGTTTTGGAGTAAAACTTGAGGATTTTACAGCGATAAGCTCAGAACGTTAACATTAATGAAATTAATTTCTATATTTTTCACATTACGACATTACGACTCAATTAGGTAATTAATTATTTTCTAAAATACTTGATTTCTTTTAAATGGACATTTTATGGAAACCACGTCATTAATTCCTTCTTTACTTGTAAATAATTGATAGTCGGCCCATAACCTATATAAACTACCCCAAATACTATAAAATAGATTTCTCTTACTTACGAATTTGCTTAATAGGCTGTAGCTTACCTGAAACAAAAGAAATCGTTTAGTACTTTATACAGTTAAAACAAGACTTCTTTATAATTTTATGATGTCCCAGCAGACTAAACACAATAAATATCTTCATTCTTTCACATTAAAGCCTTTTAGATATGTCTATATGTTTCATAGGATAAGATCATAAAGCCTCCTTTTAAATAATATATTCAGTAACAATTAAGTAGTCTCTCAGTATACATTTAAAAAAAAAGTAGGTTATCAGTTTATATTTTGGAAACGGGGTCGATGAGTTATTAACGTTTTCGAAAGATAATGACAACAAAACAATATCGAATCTATTTTCGCTGACATAACAAAATTTATTAATAGTGAGGAAGGGGGGAAGGCTATATCGTCGCGAATTTGGGTTAAGTAAACATACGTCATGATTCTCACTTAAATTGTTAAATTTTAGTTTCAAGTTCTAGTGCATAAAGCGACCATCTGGTTACGTAAATAATAATAATAATAATCCATTTGTAACCTCGTAAAAGCGGCAAGTAAATTGTCCATGTACGAAAATACCATCGGCATCAGATAATGATAATTGAAGCAGCCTTGAACCAAGTCGCTTTATTCAGTAAAATCGTGTGCAATTCACGAAATCGTATTTTATGTATGTATGTAGGTATGTATATATAACGCGTAACCCACTTTTTCGCGCTGGTTGTCGACGATTCGTGTCGCTTTCCAGTCAAGATCGACAATTTAGGTTTTTTTTTCTCTTTATTATTATTAAACGATTGCACAATTTTACCGCACTTTCTCAGCCGACGTGTTCTAGAACGTATACTGAAATTGTTTAATTTTATTATTTTGATTAGTTTTAAGGTTACGCTAGACAAGGACATAGGAGCAACTACGGGGGAAAAAACAATAATTAAGGATTAAGAATTGTCTACCATTTTAAAAAAACACTTCTGTATAATATGTCAAATTTAGATGGAGAAGTAAGAATTAAAATTAAGCGTTTTCCCTACTTACAGAAACCTATAATTTTTGATCTGTAGAACTACTTTAGAAAAAAAAATGCACAGACAATATACCACCATTATACAGAGTGTTTGACTATGCGTGAATTACCTCGAAAACTAGGAAATTACTTTTAAGTTCGAAATGTGACCACTAAGGGACGTAAATGAATTGGATATAGCAATTGTTTGATTTCTTCTACAAATTCCGTGATTCTTGAATTGGAGATTAATGGTAATTAAACAAATATAGGAAATAAGATGTCGATTCATGCTTAGAACATTGAAAGGCCTTTCAATGTTCTAAGGATTCATGTAAAAAAAAAACAACAGAATATAAACCAAAAAGCGTAAAAAATACGTGTAATGGCTAGGTAATGGCATCACGGTAAAATCGATAATAATAATTGAGTAGAATTATTATGTTGCGGACTGTAGGTACATTTTTGTGTTGCTGAAGGTCATGGCAGAAACGAGTCGGTCGGTCCGGGTAATGATATCTCATTACTAGTTTCTGCCTCCATTATGTTTCACTAAATTACGAATAATTGACCCGTAGCGCAATCGTGACTTACATACACATAAGGTTTTATATATTATCCTAGGGGCCTAATATGTACGCACAAAAAAAATGATTCATAATAAATTAGGCAGTAAAAGCCAAGGAGGAAGAATCTAGTTTCAGGATTTTATTTTTTAGTTTTTGGAATCAATTTAATTTGTAGTATTTGAATTTCCCTCCTTGGCAAACGGTTTGCCGTTGTTTCAAGAAGTAAAAAAAAATAATTATTTCTGCAACAAATCTCTAAAATGTTTTTTTGTTTATGGATGACATGTAACATATTGAACCACACTAAAAAATAAATTAAAAAAAAAAAAAAACAAAAGTTGAGATTTGAACTCGGGACCTTTTGCGTACAAGTCGGTTAGCAAAAAATTGCGCCACAGAGAGCATTGCGAGAAATTTTAAAATAGGGCTATTGCTGCGAAATTATTATTTTTCTATTCTATTTAAAAATTACATTATTTCATAAATATCAAAAAAATTATCAAGTTTACTTCAATTAATAATTTCGTCAGTAAATAAAACAGCAATAACAAGTGTATTTTTCCAAGCCGCTTAGATCGATTGCCTCATAGATAATTATATTATAGAATCAATTTAATAATTTTTATATCAGATGCCAATTCCAACATAACCTTTGTCACCTTTTCACTGACCTTTTTAAAGAATTTAATTTGCTTTAAAAAAATTATATTTTTAATAAAACCGCACCTTTAAGATGTACAGATGTTTTAACATTAATTGCGCATGCTTAGAACGTGGGGGTGTTCGATGAGCTGATAACTTGTCAAGGAGTCATTTTATGAAAAAAATTATAGATTGATTTTTTGTTTAAAATTAAATTTCCTTTCATTTAAATTTCTATACTTTTTTTTGTAAAATTGATAGTTTTCGAGATATTTAAAAACTATGTTTAAAAAATTAATCTGCTTATATACGAGTGTAAACCATTAATAAGTCTTTTTACCAATCACTCCATTAATATTCCTTTATGTGTAAAAGTCATTATTAATTTTATAAAGAATTTAATTTGCTTTAAAAAAGTTATCTATGATTTTTTTCATAAAATCGGGCCTTTAAGAGGTACAGACGTTTTAATAATAACTGCGCATGCTTGGAACATATGGGGGTGTTCGATGAGCTGATAACTCGTCAAAGAGTAATTTTATGAAAAAAATTATAGATTAATTTTTTGCTTAGAATTAAATTTCCTTTTACTTTGGTTTCACAGTTTCTTTTATAAACTTAATAGTATTCGACAAATTTAAGACAAATGCCTAATAATAATAATAATTAATAAAAGGATAAAATTTTATGGAAAAAAACCAACGAAAATAATTTATGATATTAATTTAACCTTCTTTTCAAAGTGAAACCTCCAAAAAGTGGCGCGTATTTCAAACTTACTCCCAAAATAAAATCCATATTAGTGATTTACATCGAGGCAAATGATATTTAAGCTACCCCATTAAAGAAGGCTCAAATTTGCGTATTAATTATTTTTAGGAAACGGCCGTTTGACGTCAATTGAATTGCTTCTTAAATATTTAGTACGTATACTATAGGACTACGCTACTAGCCTTCATACTAAGAGCACATGACTAATGAAAACAAGCGAGACAGAGCGAGAAGCAACCCTTGGAGAAACCCCATGTCCTAATACTACACGCAAGGCCTGTTTATGATTATGGTGCAGTTTAATAATTGGGTTTTTGTGCCCCAGTGTCGGTGCACCTGCTCTTCCTCTGTACCATAGAGGTCGTGCAATGTCAATGTCAGGGTCGAGGATTAACATCTGCACAACATGCAGTTTCAAGTCAATCATATATAGCGGTTAGAAGGAAACAGTGGCGTACAGTTGAATAATATAGGGAGAGCGATTGTGATTTTGCACTAGATAGTTTAGCGTTTTTTCCCTTTCGTTAGGTGTGAATTGAAACAAACGAAAATAGCTTACTAATTTATTTACACACTTACACTATGAAACACAATCACTTATGGCTACTAGAAATATTTATTTATGCTTGATTTAAATGTAGTACTTTACTGAACTGACAACTGACTTTCATCGGCGATGCGGCTCTTTATATACTTGGTAAAAAACTGTTCCGGAAGATTGTCGCCAACTTTCGAAACGTCGTGCGATGTGTCATTCCGGAATCAGCTGGTTTCTCGGTCCTTACAATGATGTAAAATAGAAAATACAATCTAAGCTTGTTGCCCATTGTAACTATAATGTCAATTTCTTGCTTAAAAAAAAAATGGCAAAGTCCAAGTCCAAGTTGTTCGTGAATTATTCTCTCTATAGAACAGCGTCGCGCCTTCTCACGATTGCTTCTTCAACCATGATGGCCACGGACCTTGGCATGATCATGACTATGATGATGATGGGAGAAGTTAATAGAACATTACGTTTCGTTGGAATACATATTATATTACGATGGCAAACCAGTTGTATACGATTAGCACAGAAGAAGTGTAATTACGAGCATTTCTTGATGGTTGACTAATTAAAATTCAGAAGCTGCAGCTATCGACTGTTTTTACCTTTCGCCCCGATGAATTTGTAATTAAATTATTGGGAGGGGCTTTGAAAGACCATTGTTTACGATAAATCGTTGGCGAAGTCTTCGGAACGACCTTCGCTTGCTATACTCTTTTTAAATGACTAAAGTTCACGCTTCTAATATCGACTGTCTAGTCATTGTTTACCATAGAACCAATTTCGAGAAAATACAATTTTTACAAGAGAGCACTTTGTTCCCACGAACTTGGGAATTCTAAAAGTGTAAAACGGTCACGCGAATGGCGTTTTACTACTATACAATAATCGTTTCGGGTGTACACGTTGTAATATAGTCAAGGCCTTAAAAAACCGGTTTGCCACTTTGTTGACCAAAAAAAGAGATGATGTTACTTTTTTTAAAAAGTAATTTTATTTTGAGTTGACGACAGACACATTTTAGTACACGAGGTGTCCCACCCGGACAAAACTGTGACATATTTTATGTATAAAGTCAAATATAAAAATATAAAGTTCACAAATGGATTTTGCAAGCCAATATACAAGGCGCCCGAACTGCAGTGTCCAAAATTGCACAGCGTATGCCACTGCTATTTTTTATTTGCTATTCTAAAAACAAACATTAATTCTCAAATTCTCATTCAATTTGAAGCAAATTGAATTGAAAGTAAGTTCTATGTCAGTTTACATGGTGTAGCAGGGGTTCTTACGTACGAGTAGGTCCACCCTCTAACCTTTGACGTCGCAGGGTATCCATCAACTCTCCTCACTATTTCTTTGTACAGCTATAGGAGAAAAGTCGACAAAATGCCTCGGGCGCCACTCTAAGTAATTAAAGGCGTTTAGAGTCCATACTATTATTAGTCATACTATTTTGCGTACATGGCCCACTAAACTTCTATCACTTCTATTGGTAGACCCATTATAATACAGAACGAACTTCCTTCAGGTAAATTCTAGTTTTGGCTCAGATAATCTTAATGATACTAATTTTAACAAAAAACATTTAACTTCTTTAAAAAATAAAATCAAAAGTAACGATTTAATATTATCAAAAGCAGACAAGGGTAATTGTTTGGTTATTCTAAAGAGGAATGATTACATTCAGAAAGTGTTGGATTTCTTGGATTCAGAGGACTTTGTTACAGTCAAAAAGAGACCCCACCAACTCGTATTTTACTAAAGTTAAGCAAATGCTGGACAAGTGCAGTTTAATTCTTGAGTTCTTTAACACTAAGAAAGAAAAGCTGTATCCTATGAATCCCAAAACTCCAATTCTCTACGGTCTTCCAAAAATTCACAAAAACAATGTTCCCATAAGACCAGTGGTTTCTTTTATCAATTCCCCCTGCTATCATTTATCAGCTTGGTTAAACACAGTTTTGAGGGAGGTGACTAAGTTTAGGAGTGTTTATTCAACTAAAAATTCAGTGGATGTGTCAAATAGTCTGAAAAATCTTTACATACCTGACGGATCTATACTTATTTCTTTGGATGTAAAAAATCTTTTTCCTAGCATTCCCCCTACAGAATGTATAGATCTGGTAAGAACTCTATTATTAAAATCTTCCCTTAGTTGAGTTATAGTTGATAACCTCTTGGACTTGCTCAGCCTTGTTGTGAATCAAAATTTCTTTCAATTCAATAATAAAATTTTCAAACAAGTCTCTGGATTGGCTATGGGTTCATGCCTTTCCCCACTGTTAAGTGAAATTTTTTATGAGCAACCTAGAAGAGAGGATTGTTAAGGGTAGGTTTGGGGAATTTCTCATTGAATATAAGAGGTACGTTGACTATATTTTCATTGTCTGGAATGGCCAGAAAGAAGATTTGACAAATTTTCTTCGTTTTGTGAATTCTTTGCACCCAAAGATTTCTTTTACCATTGAGGAAGAACAAAATCGTAAACTGCCATTCCTAGACCTCCTTATAGAAAGATTCAATAATAAACTAATATTTGAAATATATCGTAAACCCACAACTACTGATAATGCCATTCAATATGCGTCTATTCATACAAATTTGCCTCCTTCAATTCTTTCTTTTACAGACATTTAACATCGCCCTGTCAAAGGAAGCGTTTGCTAAAGAGCTTAATATTATAAAACATATTGCTTTTAATAATGGATTCCCACTTTACTTAATTAACAAATTATACTTTAAGTTCTTAAATAAATATAGATTGACTTACAACCTTCTTCATGAGAAAGACGACAAAAAGTCCTTTAGATCTTTGTCCTTTTTCGGCTCAATTTCATTAAATTTAGCTAAATTTTTTAAGACCTGTAATATCAAAATCGCTTTCAAAACCGCGAATCATTTAAAAAAAAACAGTTAGTGAGCGTGATAGATGAGGCAAATGTCTTTTCGAAATCAGGGGTTTACTCTTTGAAATGTGGGGATTGTGACGCTGTATATATTGGCCAATCTGGAAGAAAAATTTCTACACGCGTTAAAGAACATGTAGCGTTGTTTGAGAAATTTAAAAATAGGTGTTAAACCTAGTACATCCACTGCTAATTATTTAAAAGGCTCATCTGATCAAGAGGCTTCTCAAAATCATGCCTGTAATTTAGCCCCTAATTTATCCTCAAATCAAGATATTAATAGCTTTTTTAGCTCAATGCATAACGACTCATCAGTTTTATTGGCAACCGCAATTATTGCAGTTTTGGATGCTCAGAATAATCCACACCGTATTCGGGTATTGTTGGATAGTGCCAGCCAAGCAAATTTTATTTCCGAGCGATGTTTTAAACGGTTAGGATTGAGAAGATCATTTTGTAATATTACTATAAAAGGTGTCGATCAAATGAATAGTATGTCGTCAAAAGGTTGTACCTCTCTTACCATTAACCCGCTAGATAAGCCACAAATTTCAATGTCTATTGATGCTATTGTTCTGCCTCAAATTTGTGCAGATTTACCGCATACATTTTTTTAAAATTCGTGGGACCATCTTAAAAATCTCCAGTTAGTTCACCCTAAATTTAATATTCCCAGTGGAATTGATGTTCTCTTAGGTGGGGATATATTTCCTTTAATTATTCGGCCTGACAAAGTTTTAGGCAACGCAAATGAGCCTATTGCTTTAAAAACTATTTTTGGATGGGTTTTAATGGGTAAAATTAACTTGTCACCTAAGCAACCAATGTATTCCTTTTGTACATCAGCTCTCGATAATTCCTTAGATTGCCTTCAAAGGTTTTGGGTGTAGGAGGAAATTCCAAAAGTTGGGACCGCAGATGAGCGTGCGGCAGAGGAAAACTTTCAAAACACTCATAGACGTACTTTGGCGTGTCGCCGTAGAGCCCTTTTGGGCATTTATGTTACCGGACAAACGGTGCAAGGCCTTGCAGGACATCCATTCGAGCCAGTCAGGTAAGCCCTTTGTTCTGGGATTTTTTCTGCGAAATTTATTTTTCTTTACCCGCAAAATTTAAGTAAAATTTTATATTCGAATTTTTGAACCAACTTAAAGCTACAAAACATTTTTTTTAATTTTTTTTGACAAAAATACAGACGTCCGTGATACAAAGTCAGCGTTTGCGAATCACCTGTTAGCTTCCACACATCACTTTTCTCCAGAGGTCGGAGCTGAAATACTTCATGAATGCCCTAAAGGGAAAAAGCTTGACCTTCTGGAGAGGATGGTAATTACTAAAGCCAAGAAGAGTCCTGTTCTTGTCTGTGTTAACGACGTATTTAATTTTGAACCCAAACTTATTTTTAATAATCTTATTTAATCAATTTTATATTTACATAATCTCTTCCAACTGAAATAAGTTTAATATTGTGTTAGAATGCCTTGGCTTAACAACAAATGTTTTGAACTTCTCCTAACTGTTCCGGTAGCCCATAGGTTATAGTCTCTATTAATCTCTCTCCAATAGGTGTGATATTATTTTATAATTTTTTATTTTTTGGTTCCAAATAACTGTATAGTCATCCTAACCTTAAATGTATGTTTATTTACTGTTTTGCCAACGTTAGTGGCTTTTTAAGGTTTTAGTCTTTTTAATGTCCTCTTTTTTTCTTTCAATACTAATTATTATTGTTTTAGGCCTGATGATGCTCTGAATAGAGCGAAACACGTGCAGCTTTAAATAAATGTTGTGAGACCGTGACGTTGTGTTTTTCATTGTTTTTCGTCTGTTGTATACGTCGGTCTCTTTGTGAAAAATGGATGAGATTTTCTTATAAGTCGTTTGTTCTCCTAATTATTCTACGTAAAAAATAGAGAGTCTCTCATGAAAAAAAGGGATAACTGTATAGGGCAAACTTAACTTCAAACACTTTAGAAAGAATTTCACAATCAAATAAATTTTAAAGTATTTTTTCCCACGACCAACAGGGAATATAGAAAATCAATCAACAAGTCAACACAATGTAATCGAATGTAAAAAGTTCGTTAAGTAAAGACATTAAGATATCGCATATACAATTTATATAAATGTGTACATTACCGCACTAATATACACGATGTTAATCTCCCAGTTGTTTACAAATAGTCTCGAAATAATCAGCCCATTTTCCTTAATGTTTATTATTGTTTAGTTGTTCCATTAATACTATATAATGTTGCCGTTTGTTGTAAAGAGGTAACCGGATCATCAGGAATCGTTTTTTTTATCATATCTTGCTTCCGTTTCGTTTTTAGATCGAATGAATTCATGAAATGTTTTTAGTTAATATGTTCCTTGTAGAAAAGAGAGACACTTAAACAAAAAAAAAACCGATTTGGTTTCCTCGGGCTTCGTATTATAGTATGAGAGTTGAATTTTTATACCTCGTTTATAATTCGGTGAAAGGATAAAATGTACGACGACGCGACCGAAACTCGAAGTATTTCAAGGTTACCCACTATTACTAAAAGCGCGTTTCATGTCTTAATGCGTTTTTAACGTTCCACGGTTGATTGTTTTTTTTTTTTAATAAATATTTAAAAAAATAAATCCCAATTTTTTATTTAAAAGGTTTTTTTCGTATAGCTTTGTCCGCGCCATTATCACGATTGTTTTCGAAATTGATTTATTGCCCACTAGCTCAGCTCTCCTTCCTGATTTTACTGTACATTCTCGAAAATGCAAAACGTCGAGGATCAAAACCAACATTCCGTCACGTCGAGACGTATGTATGTGGTATAGCCATATTCCATATGGCGACGTTTAACTTCATTTCTATTATAGTACGTTTGTTTTTTTTTTGCTTTTTGCTCGAACAATGAGAGTTTACCAGGCAGCTTAACTTAATGAGCTTATGTACATACGGTAACTAAAACTTGAAACGTTCATTTTCTAATTGTATTGTTTAATTCTAACAAATAACGCCAATATCAAAAGTTTTTTTTTGAATTTGTTTAATAAGAAATAAAGTGACAAAGTGAAGCTCATAGATGAAGTTATACTATTAATCAATCTATGAGTTTCAAAAAGAACATTAGAAGAGATATCAACAGTTTGCGTACAGAAATCGATTAAATCTTTTGGAAGAGCCGACGTGATCCAATGTCAACTGAATTCTGTACAGAATGTATATTAAACCAGTTTCTAAAAGGTAAATAACTCTATTGGCCACAACTCTCTTTCATTTATTAGGTACTGAATGAATCCAACTAAGAATAGCATAGGAATCTGACCAACAAGCAGACTCAATAGTTGTGATGTAAGCTGACGGGGTACAGAAATTTTCGTAAGCGGTGACAAAATGCCAAGGAGATTAAAGATGTAAACCAAGTTGGACAAAATATTTCGTTTAATATCAGATCCAAGTATAGGATGTATTGAAAAACAGAATTAATCAGTAGAAGGAACCCACTGAGCGCCAAGAACTTTAGGAACTAATCCTTCCGTTGAATCAAAGGAATAAAGATCTATTTATAAAAACTATTTCCAATTTTCGATAAACGTAAATTATTATATAAAATACTTCCCGTCCCTTGCATCCAAAATAGATCCACTTATTGCATAACTGAAATTTAAAAAAAAAATTTTTTACCCTTTTTTAAAAATATAAAATGTAACAAAAAATTGCAGAACAGTTCGGACGTTCCGCTACTCTGACGCCCCGTCATATATTTCTATCCTTGTTTCGCACATAGGAAAAGAGAACGGCGAGGTGGCTTATGGAGAGTTGACGCGTGCCAACTGTTCCCGAATCACGACCTTCGATAATTTATGATACTGTTTTGACAGCAGTAGGCAACTATAAAATACGTAAAAATTTAGTAAAGATTTAATTTTATTTTAGAATTAACATTAAAATGTTAATTGAGAGATTCACCTTATGCCAAACTGAAATTTCCGGAAGAAAACTTCATTTTCTTGAAATTGAATTAGTTTGTAGGGAAAACATTGAGAAATACAGGGTTTCCATCTATAACCTGACACATTTTAACTGCTTATAAGGCGAGAACGGAAAATGACAACAATGTGCGGTTTTCACAGAACTTCATTAATATTTTAAAAGTTTTTTTTTGACAGTGTTGCCAAGTTTCAAAATTTACCTAAAATCGGAGGAAAAAAATTGATGATTTTCAAAGGCTGATTTCTCAAAAAATTTAAATGTAACACCCTGTACTTTTTAATTTCACATGAAAGCCTGTTAATAAAAAAATAAATAATGAATATAAGACAATTTATACATTTTCGGAAAGGGGATTTAACAGGCTTTCGTATGAAATTAAAAAGTACAGGGTGTTACATTTAAAATTTTTGAGAAATCAGCCTTTGAAAATCATCAATTTTTTTCCTCCTATTTCAGGTAAATTTTGAAACTTGGCAATACTGTCAAAAAAAACTTTAAAAATATTGATGAAGTTATCATTTTTCGTTCTCGACTTATAAGCAGTTAAAATGTGTCAGTTTATAAATGGACACCCTGTATATTTTACCAAGAGCTGGGCACTGAAAATTTGTTTTGTTTTTGTTCTTTAGTTATAATCCGTTGGCCATTAAACATGCTTTCAATTTTTTAGTATTATGATGTATAAATTAAATTATCATAATTTTGGGATTTTATTTTTACATAAATTGAACAAAATCGTCTTTTGAGAGTAAAATTGTGTGAATAAGAGTGAATTATTAACCTTTTAGTTATACTCTCTATAGTGGTTAATTTAAGAATTCCATCGATGTCAGATTAACACTTTCCGTAGTCCAAGCTTAGTGAAACACCCTGTTTATATTAGCCCTCTAATCACACCTTTCCACATGATATAATCGCAGCTTGATGCATTAATACACCGTAATTAAATTACACCTATTCCGATTACGTCAAGAGGTTCTTTGAATGTATGAGTGGGTATTCCACGCCTCTTTTGGACCCCTAAAACAAATTTTTGGGGTTATGTTTGGCGTGACGTGAGTTTTGAAGCGACAACTTGCAGTTTCAATGAGAAGGTATCAGCTGCCTGATTAAATCTTTCTCTCTCTCTCTCTCTCAATAAAGTTTTATCGTTATAAACAAATAAGCGATTCAGGGTCGCGAGTGCATTGGCACCTTGACATTAACCGAATAATCCCGGCGTAAAATGAAAAAAAAAAAAAAACAGACGCCGATGCCCGATAACCGAATGCAAATTGTTGTTTTCCCCAAAACCCATTGACGTCTGACATGTTGTTTTTTTTTTTTTTTTCGTAATGTTTTCTTAGTTAAACGGGTTTGGGTGCAAAAACTGATAAAATCCAGACGAGGTCACGCTGATCCAGCCAAATGAATATTCGTCTAATGCAATCCATTTTATTGAACAGAAATTCATATGTTTCTTTTACACAAACAGAGACACGGACTATTTTTTTTCTTTCAAAGTGGTTTTTAATGAATTCGACCCAGTTCAAAGTTGATAAATTATGTCTCGCTAAAAGTCGTTTTTGCAAAGCAATAAGTGATTGGGTACACAAACTTCACACCATTTTTTTACATATTTTTTCTTTCATTCGTTTATTAATGTTATAAGTTCGACGAACTAATAGACTTTGACTATTTTATATAAATAATATTCGAAATATTTTATTTATTAAAATGTACAAATGCAGTTTTTGCAAAGAAAGTCATAAGTCTTTAAATGTTATCGTGATAACGGTGATTAGTTTGCGTGCAAAAGGTCTTGGGTTCGAATCCTCTCGATGACTTTTTAATACTACTTATGTCTTGAAAAATTGGTTTTATAATATTTAGAAAATTAATTACGTTATGTATAGAATGTCCTGAATTCGAGGGTAACCATTTGAATCTCGGAAATCATAAGATATATTAGGACGTTGTGTATTCATGATTATTTAAAAAGTTTCGAACATTTCAAAAAAAATTCACAAAAAACATAAGGAAAATTTGATTATGTTCTTAAAATAGTTAAGAACAAATGATTTTTCATGGCCATTTTTTCTGCACAACATAAAGATGGTATAACACTTCGCTTTTTTTCATAGAACAACAATCAAATATTACATTAGTTTCAAAGTATTCTCAAGCGATAGATCGCACATCTCCATTAAATAGATAGAGATAAGAGCTTTTACCCAAGTAACATTTTCTCAAGCAGTTGGTTTTTAAAGTTGCCTTTTAGCCGCACCAAGGTTCTGCAATAGTCATTGCCTTGCTTGATGGAACTATTTAGGTTAAATTTTGTGCTAATAGCAACTAGGAACCTTAGGTAAATTAAAAATCTAATTAGTTCTAGTCAAGTGTCAACAATAACGTTGTTATGGCCATAAACGAGGGCTTGATGGTTTTGAGATAATAAGGTTTTGGAGAGGTTATATTTTAGCATTAATTTGGCAATCAAAATTCCAATATAGAACGATTTTAGCATTAAAATTACTTGTTCAGAACCATATGGTCTTGAATCAATTGCCTAACTATTTGGCACTTTATACGGCCTATTCCGGAAAATATAGCATTTTTTAACACCTAAAGGACTTGCTAAAAGTCATATGGATAATAAGATACTTTATGGGACAAGGTTTAACCAACTAGTCACAATAAAACACAGTTTGCGGACGGCCGCGACTATTAAATCCTACGTCATTTATTTTTAGAATACAGGGATGTCTTGGCACAAAATTGTAAGAAGTGGTAATTTTAAAAGAAAAGTGAAGCGAAATTTCCAACGAATTACAACTTGTCAGGTAAATATGACAAATAAAATATTGACAATTTTGGTAGATTATAACGTAAAAAAAAATGTAGTTTGCAATAGATACACCGGAAGAAGATAATTTTCGTAATTTAACTGATGGCGGTCTTGGCATTGAACCTGATCCTCTAGAATCAGATATTCACGATGCCAGTACCAGTGGCTTAACAGAAAAACTGGCTTCAGAACAACCAAGTTCATCGATGGATTGGAATGAAGATGATGAAATTGATGACTTTAAGAAATTTGATTTTAGTCAAGATTTAAAAGACTGGGCACTGAAATATAACATTAGACACGTTGCCATTAAAGATCTTTTAAAAATTTAAAATAAAAATACAGAGGTTTAGCAACAAGACATGACAACACCGGATCGCCTCGCATTAGGTTGGTTGTCGATTGTTGGCAGCAAATAACATCTGACAGTGTTGATTTTCGGGGATTCACATCGTATTAATTTATTGGAAATACATACAATATTTCTTCAATTTTTTTGTGGTGCTAATATACTTTGAATTGAAATATTGCATGGGTGTGTTAAGAGAAAAATGATTTGGTACTCATAACCTCTAAACTTGCAACAATCTGTATTTATCTTAATCAAAATCGCTTTGCCTATCTTTATTATATGAACTAAAATGAACTTACCTTTTTATGTACCTAAATACAGCTCCGTATGCAATTTGAATGATAAAAAAACACTTTTATTTTCACAGTAACTGGAACCACCAAAACCAAACGCAAACTGAATTACAATATAGAAGACTCAAGAAATCCCGCGTAGTAATAAATAATGCCAATAGATCCTACTAAATGCCTAAACGCCATTTATTGAAATTCGCCCAGATTTTGCCAGCTAATTGGTTATTAAAAGTGGCCTATAAGTCCTGGAAGATGCTAGTTAGCCCTGTTTTAGCTTTTTTTAAAACCCACTGGCATTTTTTTTAAGCCTTTTGTCCTACGTCATAACTTTTGATACTTACTTAAGTTATTATAGCAGCTTAAAAGCATACCCTGCTAGGCGTCCATTTTGAAGAAAAAATGTAATTCTTCCATTTTTTTAAGCTATTGAAATACAGGCAAAAATAATGTAAAATGTAAACAATTTAGATAATATATAAAGACATTGGAGCATTTAAGTACATATAATCACTAAAGCATCTCAGAAATAAAAATATATTAATTTTTTGTTTTTTTTTTTTTATTGGCATTGAATAATGTTTAATTTGTAAGATATCAAAGGCGCGCGTGTTTTACAGTTAAATTACACCCAACTTTTTCAAGAAACTGGTGTGCGCAATGAAAATCGGTCATCTATTCCAGTATAATATATTTTTTTCTAAAATAAAGTCATACTTACTGAAAATGTCGCCATTGCTTTTTATTTTGGCGTTGTCTTATTTTTACCCAAAAATGTCATAAGCTAAATGCCAAAAGCCGGCGAACAGGCCAAACTATATAACCACCTAAAAGTCTAAAAGTACTTTGCTAAAGGGTTGTAAACAGGTAGGCGTAAAAGCTTTCAGGTTCTACACAGGTTACTTTTAGGCATCTTCGGGTTCGATAAAGGTTATTTCTATTAGCTATATAGGTTCTGTGATATGCGATCTGGTTTCAAATTGGCCAGGGCCTATTGGCAACGACAATCTCTTTAAGGCTGGGCCTTTTTTTTACTACAGGAGGTTATGCGGGCTAATAAATAACGTTGTTTGTGCTTAATGACCATAATCAATAATTTTTCTTAAACAGGTTCTAGGAGTTATTTATAACCTTTTTAAAACCTAAATTGTTACTTGGGTAGTGATTGATTTTGAAGACATTTATGAAACAATATGCACTGAAAAAAAAGCGTCAAATCAACACATTTAATGGACTTGAAATGTTAAATGTAAAAATGATTTGGTTAATAGTATGAATAAGATTAATATTTAAAATGAATTAAGTGCATCTAGCTTTTTTAAAGTTTAAACAATTTTCCTAAAGCAATAAAACGAAACAAATTTCACTTTATAACAATATTCCGAGCGGGTTATTATAAACTTTTTTAAATTTAAACGTTAAAACGCATATTAATAAATGTTTAAAATAAAACACTTTCAAATTTAAATATAGTGGCTTGGAAATGTGAGTTTCATTTTTTTTCGAAACTTACTTCATATCCAAGTCATTCTGTGTTTTTGGAATTTGAAATATTTTTTTCTTTTTCCAGAAAAATCAGGACAATTTTTGTTTTTTTTAATTTTAATGTTTTTTATAAATTTCGTAAGATAAAAAAACAAGTGAATTAATATTTGCTTCTCTGATATGAACACTGGCAGTGATCTCCTCAGAACATTTAAATAATTTCTCTTGTGGAAAATATTGGCAATTGTTTTTTTTTCCGCAAAAACAATCACGCGGGTAAAAAAAAAATAACTTGATTTATATATATCAAAGTGACGCCCGTTGCCGTGCGGTGCAAGCACCAACGGATAAAGTCTATTAACCTAGAAAATCCAGACGAAAATAAAAATAAGATAAAAAAAATTATTCGCTTCGTGACATTGAGCATTTTAAGTAGGTCGTTTAATTTTAGATAATGGCCGCTACGGCTTATTATTGTTATTTTTTTTATTTTGATTATTATTGCGTTGCCGAGCGCATTTTTATTCACAATAATTTACAAACATAGGGAGAAGAACAGGTACACTTTATATAAAAACAAACGTGTTAGGTTACAATAATAATGATTGCAACATAATTAATGCTGGTGCAGCACTCGCTTTACATCATAGAAAAATGTATGCAAATGTTTATGTGCATAATAGAAAATTAGTATTATTGCCGTTCGGAAGGTTCAAAGGATTAATAATTATTAATCAAGTTGATGATGGTTTTGACACTAAAAAATTGACGAAAACAAAGAAAATCACAAATTTTTAATTTTAATTTTCAAGTTTTAATTGACTTCAAGTGCCTGGAAGAATATAGCATTATATTCCTAATTCCCACAATGGATTTAAGAATATTAGAAATGGTTTCAAAGGTCTGAAAAAGAATAACCGATACTGCTAAAAAATTGTCTTAACTACCTGGAAAATAAATTCAACTGTTCTAGAAACTCAAAAGAATAACTCCAATTGCTTATAAAGAGCTTCTTTAATTCCTCTTTCCAGTTTGTATTTGAAGCTTTAAGGTACATAGAGCATCAGGTTCTTACACAACTGCCTGGCAGAAAATAAAGATTTTTTCCAGGCAGTTGAGTATTTTATTAACTAATGATACGTAGTCCCTAGGATTCTCTTCTTCATTTAATTTTAATTTATTGTTAAAATATTTTAGTTTGGTTTTATAATAAAGTTTTTATTTAGACGATTCTAAATATTGATTTCCTTGTCAAGACTTCATCTCCTTTAAATTTTATTATGACTGGTGCTTAGAGAGTACTATTTTGTAAACGCTAAGGATTGTGTACATCTGAGAGTTAAAGACTTCAGAAGTCCATAAAATTCCAAAAAAATGCTGTTATGTGTTTTAATATTTAAAAAAAAACAATATCCAATTAAGTTATGCATAAATATTCCTAATTACTTGCTCACAACATATAATCACAGGTTACACGTGTTTCGCTCTAGTTAGAGTATCATCAGGCCCTTAAAAGCCATCCACACATTTCACAGTACATAAATAAACAAACCTACACACAAAAGTGTTTATACTTATGCATGGGCTTTAGGAAACTTTCTTTCCAATAGTCTGGGAACATTCCTGTTCGAAGGGACAAATTGAATATGT
This sequence comes from Anthonomus grandis grandis, assembly GCF_022605725.1. NCBI lineage: Eukaryota > Metazoa > Arthropoda > Insecta > Coleoptera > Curculionidae > Anthonomus > Anthonomus grandis. Next base: position 30,865,578 of record NC_065554.1, read on the forward strand.
GGTATAAGAGTGTGGAGAGATTAAAGCTACACTTTTTTACGAATAGAGTAGGCCAGGACCCTTGTTAATCCCTTGTTAATGAGAGTTTAGTAAATGTATTAGATATTCTAATGTGAAGGTTTTTTCTATGATCTTGTTAATTGAATCGTAAATTTGTTCAAAATGACTCGTTTTTATGAAAATTGTTTTTTAGATTCACAAAAAAAAATGAGTCAACTTCAATAAATACATCATCTGCTATTTTCGACATCATTGGGTCAACATACTCGCTGCGACGTAAAAAAAAATTACGTTGCATCACAGTAAATATAAAGTGAAGGTGAACTTGCTATTTTCATTAATTTAGGACCTAATCTGAATTAATAGAATTCTAATTCCATTAAAATTTCCTAATTAGGGTTTCAAGGTTCGCCTTAAACATCTGCAACAATTCAAATGTTTCTAATGTAATGACGCGATTCGTAAGTCCGGGCACCTGCTGCATTTCATCTTTTAAACAAAATTGGGGCAGATGTGCTCGTCTTTTGGCCTTGATCGTCTCTTGTTTTGGCCTGATTTTTTTTCAAGGACACCAGATAATGGTATCTAGGGATCGCGAATTCGGTAATGTTAAAATTTTTTTTTTGAAAAATCATAGTAATATAGTCAATCACTATTTAAAACAAATTAATTTCCGATATAATAAGTGAAAATGCCACTATAATTTAAAAAAAATATTTTAACCCTTTCGGCCCCAATGGGACAAATAAATCCCAACATACATTTCATAACATCTGCTGGGCGCTATCTGTCCCGTTTTTAATGGAAATTGTCATTAGCGGGTATTTTAAGGTTTTAACAATTTTTTACGACAGGCAACGGCACGCTTTTTGGAGGTTATTCTGATTATAAACGCCGAAAAGTGAGCACGTTGTTGGTTTTTGACACTGTTTTTTTATAAATTTGGTAGTTTTTGTGTGGTTTTTGAAACAATCTGTTTAGGTAAGTTCAGTATATAATAGCAAAGTATTTTGAAGGTTTTTTTGTTTTGGTTTTTGCATTTTGGGTGGAATATTTGGCTATGGTATATATGTGTCCCAGTGGGTTTTCTGATATTTTACAGTATGTCAAGAAAGAAGTTGACTAGGGCAGAGCTTCAAGATCTTGCTGACAATTTAGAAGAGTTGTCATCTGGAGAAGAGGTGCAATCCCCATAGGAAGACTCTTCCTCGAAAGAAGACCCATTCCATAATAGCAAAGAGTCCGACGAGTTGTATCAGCCCTCGGATACTTCGGACGAAGATAGTGGAGACATTGAAAGTGATGCAAACGAGATCCTAACCCAACCCAACGACGGCGTTATTTCTGCTGAAAATTCAGATCAAGAAGCTGAAACTCGTACGTTTATTTTGTTAACTTGTATCTAGATTTTAAAATGAAGATATCTAATAAACGGATTCTCAGGCCGACATTTACCAAAAATACTTTTTCTACAAGAAAAGATTGGATAATTAGAATTTTTTACTAGAACTTTATTATACAGGGGTACAAAAAAGTTTTGGTATTTTTAACACATGCAATATACCGCAGGTAGCGCCCTCTGCAAGGTACAGCGAATCCGTGAACGGAATTCAATTTCTCGTTCCAAAAAACCCCCTCATACCAAATTTAATTTAATATCTTATGAAACACTCGACTTACTTCAAAAAAAAGATTTTATATTTCTCATTTTGACGCCCTGTATATTGAATACCGAGCGCCCAATTAAAAAATGGCATAACGAAAGTCGTATTATTTTTGTCCACCCTATACATATGTGGCTGGCGGATTGGCTTCCTTTTTCCGGTCACCCGGTATAATGACTTACATCGTACCCAAAAATAGATACCCTTACCACAGTCTAACATTGTTGAAATCTATATACTTTGCCCTTACTGGAATTTTTATTTACCTTATCAGAGGACCTAATCGAAGAAGGACAACAGTAAACTTCGAAAAAACAGTTGTGGAAGGCCATCAAAGAGATCAAAAGTAGTGAAAAATGTGGGTGATCAATCGAAACGGCGAAGATGTGCTCGTTGCGCTCTTCAGAAAAAAGAACGTAGAACCACTACTATTTGTGCGATGTAAGGTTGTGCTAGCGTTGTTTTGCGCTTTATCATTCGTCCTAAAATACTTAACTTTGCGGGTTTTTTTTTTGTGAATAAAAAAAATAAAAAATTTGAAATACAAAAATGTGTTTTTTTGGCCCCTAGTGATATTTATAACCCACCTAAAAATCCCGCTGGGATATATTTGTCCCACAATTTTTTGCTCTTTCTGTATATACAGTAGTGGAAAAAAGTAGAGCAACATTTGAAAATACTTTATTTTTTCAAGCAGTGAATGTAAACCAGAAGTAAAATTAATTCCAGTTATTTATTATTACACAAGCAATTTAATATTAAGAAAAAAAGACATGTTTCTTGTCCTTAGTATTTTTGTATTAAAAAAATATTTTTTAGGTGGAAAAAAGTAAAGCAACATTTTTTAATATTCGTTTTTATTTCATTTCTAATAAATAAAAAAAAACATAAGTTAATATTTAACCCGTTATTCTTAATTAGATCTTCACAACGTTTTGGCATAGATCTTATTAGCTTATAAATAATCCCTGGATCCCATATTCACCCATGCTTCCTTTAATGCTTCAAACAATTCTTGCTGATTTTTATAAGATTTTCCTCTAATTTTGGAATCTAAAATGTCCCACAGATACTCAATTGGATTGAGATCAGGGGATTGTGAAGGCCATTCCATTACATTAATGTTTTCCTTTCTGAACCAAGCTTTTACGAACCGAGAAGAATACTTGGGATCGTTGTCCTGTTGAAATAAATGTCTTAAAGGCATAGTATCATCAGCATATGGAATCATTTGGCTCTCTAATATGTCCTTATATTGAAACTGGTCCATTATACCGTTGATTGAATATTATTTACCCTTATTATCAATCAACGATTATACCTTCTATTTTATACAGGGGGCCCATACCATAGCCCGAAAAGCATCCCCAAACCATTACTGCTCCACCACCATGTTTCACTGTTGGACAGGTATACTTGGGGTTGAGTCTTTCATTGACAGAGTGTCTAACATACACAATTTCATCACTTTTGAACAAACAAAACTTGGATTCATCGCTCCAGATTACCTTTTTCCAATCATGCTCTGTATAATGTAGATGCGTTTTGGCAAAACTTAAACGGGAACGTCTATTTTTTTTTGACAGCAGCGGTTTTTTGACAGGTCTTCTGGCAAATAACTTGGCCTCTAATATTTCCTATATTAGAGGCCTAATATTTCCTGTCTATTTCCCCCCGTCCTCGAAGTCATGTTTACTCCAAGCGCTTCTGATATGCGATGCTTTATCTTATTGGATCCCAGAAAAGGCTCATTTTTAGCAATTTCGATAATTTGTTTATCGGTATATGGAGTGGTTTTTCTACGTCTCCCTGAATTTTTCTTAACAGATAAATCGCTATTTATATGAAACTGATTAATTATACGAGACACGATGGATCTATGTAACCTTAATGTCTTTGCAATAGCAACCTGCTTTTGACCACTTTTGTATAAATCAACAATTCTATTTTTAGTATCGACAGATAAATGTTTACCGCGAGGCATCTTAAGCAGCCAAATACCGTCAATTTATCAGTTTAAACTAATACTAAAAGTAAAATATTTTGCATGATTTGAGAAATATTTTAAAAATGTTGCTTTACTTTTTTCCACTCTGAAGTATTCTTTTTTGTGTCCCTTGGTAAAACGAGATCAAAATTAACAGTTTTTATTGGCAAACCATTTATAAGTACCATATGTTTTTATCTACAGAAATTTTATGCTAAAAGTCATCATCTAATATTTTATTTTAGCAACTTATTAAATGTTGTTCTACATTTTTCCACTACTGTATTTCTTTAATTTTAACTAGTATATATTGTCAAATGATCTCTTAAAATACCATAACTCGCAAAAACATCCTTAAAATCATTAAAAATAAAACTGGGTCCCAAAGGGTTGAATCCAACTGTTTTAATATGTTTTTTTTTAATCATTTAGTGGAGGTGCCAAAGGAATAAGTAAAAGAATAAATACAACTGAAATTCATTATCGATTTTCCCTGGCATTTGTTTAAGCATGACACTTTGTCAAAATTTTATCACTTATTAATATTTTCGAAATACCAATAAAGAGATTTGATGTTGAATCCTAACCTGTGTACACTAACGAGTGAGTCAATAATATAAGATAACTATATATTATAATTTAACAATTGAAAACATTATCCGAGCTATATATAAGTCTCTAAATTCCCAATTTTACTTTGATAAAAACCAAAACGTGTTACTCTATCTAAATCTCTCTCTTCCCTATTTCAAGAATGAACTTCTTATCTCCCTGCTTCCTTCAGACCAGACAGACGAGACTTTATTTTTCCTTTTTCGTGGTTGCAACACATGTTTTATTTAATCCTGATGTGAACGAAAATGGGTGCAGCAGAGAGAGAGAGAAAGAGAGGTTTATTTATTTAGGGTCTCCTTTTTTGCCTGTCGTCTGAGAGGGGTTTTTATTTAAAAAAAAAACTCACTTGTTTCAGTTTAAGATAGACGAGATTCTGTTCTTCGTGAATGATTATTAGTATTTTTGCCTCATTTTTCAACGCTTTGCTTCTCATGCATTATCGAAAATTGAAGATAACCTTAAAACGGTCAACGTTTATTTACAAAAGATACAAAATGGCTACGTATAGACACATAACATAAATATTTTTTTGTCTTTAATTGCCTGGAAAACATTATTTTTTCAATTCCAGGCAGTTACAATTGGACATAGTTATGCATAACGCGACCAAGCGCCAAATTCGTTTTTTTGGTATTATTGTGTCATCTGACGGCCAAATACCATGTTTATCTACGAAAAAAATCTCCACGTGATCTGGCACCGACAAATAGGTAATATATCACATGATATTTGTCAAATTTGGTCATTTTTCTCGCAGATGCATTTACCGAAATATCAAAGATACCAAACTATCTAGTGCTACTATGAAATGGGGCAGTAATAGAATTTTTTAGGTAATTGTTAGTTGTTACAAAGAAACTCTAGTTTTATTTGAAGTTTTTCAAGGTATGCTATAGCTATGCAGTTGTAATTTGCTTAGCTTATTATGTTAGTAAATAAAGTGGTTTAGTTTTACTGTAATTTTGTTGTTTCTTTTACTTTAAAATAAAAAGTGCTTTTACAGGATTTTCTAAAAGATCTGTAAGGGTTTTAAATAGTCACTTTTCATTTTTAGTTTAATTTTCAGCTGTTCATAAACTACCTTAATGAAAAATAGGGCTGTCAGTCGAAATATATAGTCTAAAAAGAAAATACATGGCATTGCATAAACGCGCCATGCGACAAGTTTGGCGTGTGGTTCAATTTGGAAAAATAAAAAACCTAATAGTAAGTAAAAAAGCATAACCAAACTAGGTGACATTTTTCATCATAACTTCTAAAATGTATTATTTTTTGCTGAAAGCTTACATAGTATAATTTGAAATAGTGTCTTGGATATAGCTTGCAAAAATTATATCTCTATTAGATTTTATCGATTTTTAAGGGCATTCGAAACTTAATTGTGTTTTCCCACAATTGTCATTCTGGCGCTTGGTCGCGTTATGCATAACTATGTCCAATTCAATATCCAAATATTTTAGGAACATAACTGTATAGAGAGCCCTTCTATTGATTTCTCAAATAAGCTAGTTTCCCTTGTTCAACTGTCTTTAGTGATTACCGAAAAAATGAACTTTATACCCATTTTTTGTACCTTTCAACCCATCTGAGATCCACAAATCTTCGACGATCGCTATAAAATAATGCCTCAAGGCTCTAGTGGGTTTAACTAGTTAAGAAAAGTAAAATTTCTACATGACTCGAGGTAGGCCTGGACCATGAAATGTGGTAGAAACCGAAAAAATGCACTTTTTGACCTTTAAATCTATCTGAAATCCATGCATCCCTGACGATCGCTATGAAATTATACTTCGCATCTCTGGTGGGTTTAACTAGTTAATAAAATTGAAACTTTAAACGATTCCACGTATGCCTAGAGCACAAAATGCAGTAAAAATCGAAAAATGCACTTTTAACCAACCGTTGAATCTTTAAACCCATCTGAGACTCATGAATCCTTGACACTATGAAATAATGTCTCACAGCTCTAGTGAATTATCGATGAAAACATCTTGTCGAACTTGCATTGTCTTATTTATTGAGGCCGATGAATTTCGACACGAGGTAAGGGTTGCTCTGGACTCACTTAAAAAACAGAAACCTTCGCAGAACATCAGCAAAGAAGAGGAAACAGCTCTCAGGAATCTCAAAAGTGAAAAGAACATTAAAATTCTTCCTGCAGATAAGGGCAATGCAACTGTGGTTATGGACCTGGAAACCTACGAAAACAAGGTTGAGGAAGTTTTGAACAAAGGCGAATACAGGCTACTATCTAAGGATCCGACGACAACTATAGAAGGTCGAATTTACAGAGCACTTAAGAAGTACTCCTCAATACACTATAGCAAACACCACATTATAGCAAACCTCCACACCTATACGGACTACCCAAGATTCATAAGGAGCAAATGCCTCTGCGGCCTATTACGAGTTCTAGAAATTCGCCGACATCAGAAATTCCTTTTGGAGATCATTAGACCGATCCAGGGAAATGCAGCGTTTTTCGTGCGAAACTCTGCCCACTTTGTAGACTTTCTTGGAGGGATCGAAGTCGAGACTAATGACAGATTGGCGAGTTTTGATGTCTAAAGTCTCTACACCAATGTACCCATAAGAGAGTCTCTTAACATCATCCGAGACAAACTAAGCAAAGATGCAGCTTTCTCAACTCGGACCACACTGCCTCTGGACGGGGTGATGGAACTTTTGGAGATCTGTCTTCGTAATTCTTACTTTCAGGTCAAGGATAGATTCTACGCCCAAGACGAAGGACTTCCGATGGGTTCATCTCTTTCCCCAGTAATAGCAAACATCTTCATGGAATGGTTCAAGGAACATGCAATAGATGCCTCCCATTGCAAACCCAAGCTCTGGCTTCGATATGTGGACGACACCTTCATCATCTGGGACAAAGAGGAAAAAGCACTTCAGGAGTATTAGACATTATTTTATTAATTCCAGGCAGTTGAGGGCCAAATTTGGTGTTTGTTTTTTCTAGGAATTTTTTTTGATGAAGAAATTTACAACAAAAGACATATTTTTCTCTTACTTCCATAGCAATTTTTTTAAAAAGGAAAATGTCAAAATTTTGCAATTATTGATTTATTGGCTACTCTGAGGGCTTTTTTCGTCTTCTCTAAACAATTGACTAAAATCCATTCAGTAAAAGCCAAGAAAATTAGATTTCTATTCCAGGAGTTCCTGTAAGAGACAAAATAATTTGTTCCTTATTGGCATGCCAATATCTTGAGTTCGTGTCGTGAAAATTTTGCAATTATTGATTTATGTATGGTTAATTCTAAAGACTTTTTTAGTGTTTTTTTAAAGAAATGACTAAAATCCACTCGCTAAAAGTTCAGAAAATTAAAATTTTACCCCAAGAGTGCCTGTTCGAAAAAAAACATTTGTCCCTTATTGGCACCCCCAATATTTTGAGTTCTTCAATTGTCGATTTATTGACTACTTTGAAGACTTTTATCGTCTTTTCTGAAAAAATTATTCGAATTTATTCAATAAATGTCAAGACAACTGAATTTTTATTCCAAGAATGCCTGTAAGAAACAAAATTGTCTCTTATTGTTAATATCTTGAATTTTAGTAGTCAAAATTTTGTTACTATTGATTTATTGACTACTCTGAAGACTTTCCTAGTGTTTTCTGCAAAAATAACTAAAATTTATTAACTGAAACTCAAGAAAGTGGATATTTTATTCCAGAAGTAAATTGTCTAATCGAAAATTAAAGATAACCTTAAAACGGTCAACGTTTATTTATAGTGAGCCTTTATCTCTATAATAACGAGGGTAAATGCACTTCACACAATTAAATCTTATCACTCGAATGCTGTTTTGTTGATCTGTGTTATTGACACAGTAATCTGAATTTAATTTTCGACATCTTAAATCGTGAAATGAAATGAAAAAAAAAAGATTTCACTAAATGCGTTGACGTCATCATGAGAAAATCAAAGTGTGACCGAGCGAGTTGTTCTCACTCATATTGGTCATCAAAGGTGTAAAAGCCAACTGGGTCACTAAACCTACTTTCAATAGCATTGAAATTGTTGTGACGCAATTTATTATTAAAACCTGTATATGGTCACAGTGGTTTCGATGAATATTGGCCATACGCACTACTTTATTTATCCAGTTGTAAGAATCAGCTCAATTCGGTTCTGTTAAATAACGAAGCAAGAGTGACAAGATTTAACAGTAGGAGGTTAAGATACTATTTCAAAAACCAAATTAATTAATTAAGAAATTATTGGTTTTTGGAAATTAGAAATGTAGAAAGTAATAGTCACTTCAATAGGCAAATTATAAACTGTTGATAGAAAAAGCATATTATTCTAACTTTTAGTAATTTTAATTTATAAATATTATTAACTTCTATCGAGTTCTTATATAGCTTTATTATTATATAATTGTTTGTTTTTTTCCATTCGTTTGTTTATTATGTATTATTTATTTATATCAATCAAATCTGAATCAAGGAAAGTGGACATAATATAATTGATTTTTAAGTAGGCAAAAAAATTTTTTTTATTAGAAAATATTTATTATAATAAACCTGATATAATTACAAGGAAGGAAAATAAAAGATTCAGAGGCGTATTTAAGCCTACAGTTGGGCCTTTTTTTAAGAAGATTTTTATGAAGTCTCTTTTGTTAATGGGAAATTTGCTATTATGTCACTTGCCTTATCTTTTCTGAACAAATGACTAAAATCCCATCATTTAAAGTCAAGATAAAAGAGTTTTTATTCCGGGAGTGTCTATAAGAAACAAAATAATTTGTCTCTTATTTACAATTGAGTATCTTGGGTTCTTGTAGTCAAAATTGAGAAATTCTTGATTTATGGACTACTCTAAAGACTTTTTTAGTCTTTTTTAAAAAAATTACTAAAATCCATTCAGTAAAATTCAAGGTATGATAATTATTAGTCTATGAGTGCCTATAAGAAACCAAATAATTTGTTTCTCATTGGCAATTGAATATCTTGGAATCTAGTAGTCTAAATTTGGAAATTATTGATTTATGGACTACTCTAAAGACTATTTTAGTCTTTTTTGAAGAAATGACTAAAATCCCATTATTTGAAGTCAAGATAATAGAGTTTTTATTCCGGGAGTGCCTGTAAGAAACAAAATAATTTGTCTCTTATTTACAACTGAATATCTTGGATTCTTGTAGTCAAAATTGAGAAGTTCTTGATTTATGAACTATTCTAAAGACTTGCCTAGTCTTTTTTTAAAAAATTATTAATATCGCTTCAGTAAAAGTCAAGGTATGATAATTCTTAGTCCATGAGTGCCTGTAAGAAACCAAATAATTTGTTTCTCATTGGTAATTGAATATCTTGGGATGTAGTAGTCCGAATTTGGAAATTATTGATTTATGAACTACTCTAAAAACTATTTTAGTCTTTTTTGAAGAATTGACTAACATCCCATTATCTGAAGTCAAGATAAAAGAGTTTTTATTCCGGGAGTGTCTGTCAGAAATAAATTAATTTGTCTCTTATTGCCAAGTAGTTATCTTGAATTCTATTAGTCAGAATTTTGAAATTATTGAATCATGGACTACTCTGAAGACTATTTTAGTCTTTTTTGAAGAAATGACTAAAATCTAGTTATTTGAAGTTAAGATAAAAGAGTTTTTATTCCGGAAGTGCCTATAAGAAACAAAATAATTTGTCTCTTAATTACAACTGAATATCTTGGGTTCTTGTAGTCAAAGTTGAGAAATTCTTGATTTATGGACTACTCTGAAGACTATTTTAGTCTTTTTTGAAGTAATGACTAAAATCTCATAATTTGAAGTCAAAATAATAGAGATTTTATTCCAGGAGTATCTGTCAGAAACAAAATAATTTGTCTCTTATTTACAACTAAATATCTTGGGTTCTTGTAGTCAAAATTGAGAAATTCTTGATTTATGGACTACTCTAAAGACTTTACTAGTCTTTTTAAAAAAAATTACTAAAATCCATTCAGTAAAAGTCAAGATATGATAATTCTTATTCTATGAGTGCCTGTAAGGAACCAAATAATTTGTTTCTCATTGGCAATTGAATATCTTGGAATCTAGTAGTCTAAATTTGGAAATTATTGATTTATGGACTACTCTGAAGACTATTTTAGTATTTTTTGAAGAATTGACTAACATCCCATTATCCAAAGTCAAGATAAAAGAGTTTTTTTTCCGGGAGTGTCTGTCAGAAACAAAACAATTTATCTCTTATTTACCACTGAATATCTTGGGTTCTTGTAGTCAAAATTGAGAAATTCTTGATTTATGGACTACTCTAAAGACCTTTCTAGTCTTTTTAAAAAAATGACTAAAATCCATTTAGTAATAGTCAAGATATGATAATTCTTAGTCCATGAGTGCCTGTAAGGAACCAAATAATTTGTTTCTCATTGACAATTAAATATCTTGGGATCTAGTAGTCCGAATTTGGAAATTATTGATTTATGGACTACTCTAAAGACTATTTTAGTCTTTTTTGAAAAAAATGACTAAAATCCCATCAATTAAAGTTAAGATAATAGAGTTTTTATTCCAGGAGTGCCTGTAAGAAACAAAATAATTTGTCTCTTATTTACAACTGAATATCTTAAGTTCTTGTAGTCAGAATTGTGAAATTCTTGATTTATGGACTACTCTAAAAACTATTTTAGTCTTTTTTGAAGAAATTACTAAAATCCCATTATTTAAAGTCAAGATAATAGAGTTTTTATTCCAGGAGTGCCTGTAAGTAATAAAATAATTTGTCTCTTATTTACAACTGAGTATCTTGGGTTCTTGTAGGCAAAATTAAGAAATTCTTGATTTATGGACTACTCTAAAGGTTTTTTAGTCTTTTCTGAAAAAATGCCTATAATCTGTTTACTAAAAGTCAAGAAAAGGAATTTTTTAGTCCAAAAATGTCTGTAAGAGAAAAAAAAATTGTCTTTTATTGACACGTTAATATATTGAGGTGCAGTAGTCAAAATTTTGTTATTATTAATTTATGGATTCCTCCAAAGGTTTTTTAGTCTTTTTTGAAAAAAAATACTTAAATTTATTTACTAGAAACCAAGAAAATTTAATTTTTATTTCAGGTGTACCTGGAACGAATAACACAATTCACCTCTTTTGTAAAATAGATATCTTAGTAATTCAAATTTTGTAGTAATTGATTTATGGACTTTTTATAATTTTTTTTTTTTTTGAAGCAATGATGAAAATCATTATACTAAAAATCAAGAAACTGGAGTTTTTATTCGAGGAGTGCCTGTAAGATAGAAGAAACATTTGTCTTTTATTGGCACGCCAATATTTTCAGTTTTAATAGTCAAAATCTTGGAATTATTGATTTATAGACCTCTCTGAAGAGCATTATAATCATTTCTGAAAAGCGACTAAAATTCAGTAACTAAAGGTTAAAAAAATATAATTTTTATTCCAAAAGTGCCTGTAAGAGACAAAATAATTTTTCTCTTGTTGGCACGTTTATATCTCGAGTTTTAGTAGGTAAAATCTTACAATTATAGATTTATAGACTACTCTGAAGTCTTTTATTAGTGATTTATGAAGAAATTACTAAAATCCGTGCATTTAAAAGAGAGAAAATAGAGTTTTTTTTTCCAGGAGTGCCTGTAAGAAAAATTCATGTTTCTTAAACATTGTAATTTCCTTGAACACTATAACTTCTTCATATACAGGACCTTTCATTGTTTCACTCGTTTTTTTTTAGAAGAAACACCCTACTGCCGAGACTTAATACTTCTCGAATGCAATCCCTACTAAACCCTCTATATAATATTCATGTTTCGTTAATAGAGGTAATTTTGCACTAATTGGCCAACCACCTGCCAAAAAAAAAACCACACAACACTGTCCGAACTATTAACATCTGTTCCTCCCGAAATTTGTTCGACCCTGAACAAAATTCCATTCTACTGACCCATTTAGTTGTTGGACCATGTGCCCATCACTTTTCGGGTATCAGTTAATTATAGAGAAAGACGGCTGCGTATATTTAAATTAGCGAAACAACTGCTGGCGAATGTGCAACAAGGAAAAGAGTTTTTTTTCGTTTGTTTTTTTTGTAGTTCCCACAGCAAATTATTAAGTTCGACCTCGACCGCTAAATTCCCAGAAAAGATTCAGTTTCGTTTTATAGGGGTTTTTCGTTACACCATTTCTGCCTTATTATGTAACAGGAATATCGCGTAACAATTTAGAAAAAAAATTATGTCATTTTTATTCCATGACCTTAACCTGATTTTTTTCATTTAATCGAGCGCATGATTAATTATTTAGAAAAAAAAACATTAATATGCTAATCAATAATTTGGTTTATTACTCTCCTATTTACTAGACCACAGAACTATTATTATGTTAATGAACAGTATAGTAATGCGATGTGATTCATTCATTCAAAAAATAAATTAAAGACTTTTAAGGATAAACCTCTTCAGGACTATGCACTCAATAGAGCATTGATATATACAATTTTGTTCTACTATCCTAACTTTTATAAAATCTCTTCTAAATTGAAGATCTTCCTCAAAAAATAACCTACTGGCTTAAAACTATGTATATACCAAACAATAACCATTGAATAACGTAAAGCATGAGGGTCCCATAAAGTAAACGACGTAAATAAGGAAACATATGGGTGTTAAATAAAACAGATGTGCTGGAAAGTTTGTCAACTGTTGTGTCAATTGAACTTGGGTATCAGTAGTGTGATCGTTTAGTCGAAGAACGAAGGACAAATCAAGTCTGAGAGTGAGATGGACTTATAGCGAAGAACATATAACAAACGAACATGGAGAGAGCGTCATTTCAATAAAATGTCATTGATTTTTGTATATTGTGAGAAAATAATTGAAAAAAATGAATATACGCATCTCTGTCTTCGGCACATCAATTTTGCCATAATTTTATCTTTGTTTTTTCCATTGTTAAACTGCCTGGAACATCTCAATAACACAACAACCAAAACAACTGAAGCAACTCTCTTATTCTAAAGTTTCATTTTCAATTCCCTATCACCTTAAGAAAAAATTTAAATTCTGCTTAAAAGACTGTGTGATTATTTCACCGAGTTTTATGAAGTGGAATATACACACAAACTAATTTAAGCAATTGATGAGACAACGTTATATAAAAAATTATGCCATGAAGTATATTTGCATCTTCTGGTGGTCTACAACTTTTTAAAGAGAGGTTTCCGAGTTGCGTCTCCAGTACATGAGTACAAAATAAGTATCAGGCACCTAAAATGAAACATTTTCAGTTTCTTTAAATGCCTGAAAAAAACATATTAATTTCATGCAGTTGAAGATCAAAAAACCACCTACAAAAGATACAAAATGGCTATCAGCTATCAAAAGAATAAACATTTCTTGTCTTTAACTGCCTGGAAAACATTATTTTTTTAATTCTAGGCAGTTATAGTCCTATATCCAGATGTTTTAGGAACATAACTGTTTAAAGAATGCGTCAATTGATTTTTTAAATAAGCTTCAACTGTCTAGAAAAAATTAGACATTATTTTATTAATTCCAGGCAGTTAAGGGTCAAATTTGATGTTTGTCTAGGAATTTTTTTTGATGAAGAAATTTACAACAAAAGTCACAATTTTTTTAAGAATGAAAATGTTAAACTTTGTCAATTATTGTTTTATTGACTACTCTGAAAGATTTTTTTGTTTTTTCTAAACAATTGACTAAAATCCATTTACTAAAAGCCAAGAAAATTAAATTTTTATTCCAGGAGTGCTTGTAAGAGACAAAATAATTTGTTCCTTATTGGCACCCCAATATTTTGAGTTTTAAAAAATTAACATTTTTTCAATTATTGATTTATGGACTTTTATAGTCTTTTCTGAAGAAATGATTAAAATTTATTCACTAAATGTCAAGACAATTGAATTTTCATTCCAGAAGTGCCTGTAAGAAACAAAATAATTTGTCTCTCATTTACAACTGAATATCTTGGAATCTAGTAGTCCGAATTTTGAAATTATTGATTTATGGACTACTCTAAAGACTTTCCTAGTCTTTTTTAAAAAAATGACTAAAATCGATTCAGTAAAAGTCAAGGTATGATAATTCTTAGTCCATGAGTGTCTGTAAGTAACCAAATAATTTGTTTCTCATTGGAAATTGAATATTTTGAAATCTAGTAGTCCGAATTTGGAAATTATTGATTTATGGACTACTCTGGAGACTATTTTAGTCTTTTTTGAAGAATTGACTAAAATCCCATTATCTAAAGTCAAGATAAAAGAGTTTTTATTCCGGGAGTGCCTGTAAGAAACAAAATAATTTGTCTCTTATTTACAACTGAATATCTTAGGTTCTTGTAGTCAAAATTGAGAAATTCTTGATTTATGGACTACTCTAAAGACTTTCCTAGTCTTTTTTTAAAAAATGACTAAAATCGATTCAGTAAAAGTCAAGGTATGATAATTCTTAGTCCATGAGTGCCTGTAAGGAACCAAATAATTTGTTTCTCATTGGCAATTGAATATCTTGGAATCTAGTAGTCCGAATTTGGAAATTATTGATTTATGGACTACTCTAAAGACCATTTTAGTCTTTTTTGAAGAATTGACTAACATCCCATTACCTAAAGTCAAGATAATAGAGATTTTATTCCAGGAGTGCCTGTAAGAAACAAAATAATTTGTCTCTCATTTACAACTGAATATCTTGGGTTCATGTAGTCAAAATTGAGAAGTTCTTGATTTATGAACTACTCTAAAGACTTGCCTAGTCTTTTTTAAAAAAATTATTAATATCGCTTCAGTAAAAGTCAAGGTATGATAATTCTTAGTCCATGAGTGCCTACAAGGAACCAAATAATTTGTTACTCATTGGAAAATGAATATCTTGAGACCTAATAGTCCGAATTTGAAAATTCTTGATTTATGGACTACTCTAAAGACTATTTTAAACTTTTCTGAAAAAATGTATTAAATCCATTCACTAAAGGTCAAAAAATTATAATTTTTATTTTAGGTGTGTGTATAAAACATAAAATAATTAAATATCAATAAAATTTAAAAAAATATATTGTCTCTTCTTGACATACCAATATCTTGGGTTTCAGTAGTCAAAATTTTGCAATTTTTGATTTATAAATTACTCTAAAGGTTTTTTAGTCTTTTCTGAAAAAAATTCCTATAATCTGTTTACTAAAAGTCAAGAAAAGGAATTTTTTAGTCCAAAAACGTCCGTAAGAGAAAAAAATTGTCTTTTATTGACACGTCAATATATTGAGGTGCAGTCAAAATTTTTCTATTATTAATTTATGGATTACTCCAAAGGCTTTTTAGTCTTTTTTGAAAAAAATCACTAAAATCCATTTACTAGAAATCAAGAAAATGGAATTTTTATTCTAGGAGTGCTTGTAAGAGACAAAATAATTTGTTCCTTATTGGCACCCCAATATTTTGAGTTTTAAAAAATTAACATTTTTTCAATTTTTGATTTATGGACTTTTATAGTCTTTTCTGAAGAAATGATTAAAATTTATTCACTAAATGTCAAGACAATTGAATATTCATTCCAGGAGGGCCTGTAAGAAATAAAATAATTTGTCCCTTATTGACATTGAGTTCGAGTAGTCGAAATTTTGAAATTATCGATTTATGAACTACCCTGAAGGTTTTTGTAGTCTTTTATGAATAATTTTGTTATATAGTAGACATCGACGCGTAGATCGTAGAGCGTAAACCTTAGAACTCCTTTGGTGTTTAAAAAGTACGTTTCTAGGGAAATATTCCGTGTAACGTTGGCAGCACTGCGTTTAGTGCGCCGCCATTTTGTTCTAAATCGAGTAATGACTTCAGTGTTGCCAACAATAGAGAGTATTCCCATTTTAGAAAAATAATAATTTCTTTCAAGAAAACAGGGAAAATGTTTGTCAAATTAAAGGAGTTCCTTGTCTGGCTTGTCAAGGGTTGGCAGCACTGTATTAAATTCATCGCCATTTTGAGTAGGTAGTATGTCAAAGTAGAGACGCCAGTGTTGCCAACATTCCGTTTTTAGAGAAATTTTAAACTTTACAGCGGCAAAGGGAAAATGTCATTAAAAGGAATCTCGTACTTGTGTTAGAAAAACTACCTGAGTGGAGCTAAATTGTTGTTACTGATCTAGAGAATATATTTCTTGAAAGATTGGCAGCACTGTTTTTAGTGCGCTGCCATTTTGTTCTAAGTAATGACAGCACTATTGCCAACAGCAGAGACTAAAATTGTTTCTCTAAAAGTCAGAGAAATGGTACTTTTATTCCAAGAATGCCTGTAAAAGACAAAATAATTTGTCTCTTGTTAGTACGCTAATATCTTAGGGTTCTATTGATTTAATTTTAAAATGAATGAGTTATGAGCTACTCAGAAGACTTTTTTATTCTTTGCTGAAGAAATTACTAAAATCCATTTATTAAAAGTCAAGTAATTGGAATTTTTATTTCAGGAATGCCTGTAAAAACATAATAATTTGTCTGTTCTTTGTAGCTTGATAACTTATACTTTAAAAGTCAACATTTTATATGAGATAAAAGTATGCCTGTCTCATTCCTTTATGAGCTAGATAGAGATAAACTTATGTGTTAAAAAGAGATTGGTACATTTTAATATTCAAATGTTTTTTCATAAATAACATTTGAATAATAAAGTGTTTATGGGTAAAAAAGTTGAATTGATTACTAATTGTTTTTTTTCCCATCGTTATCTTTTGGCCCATTGACAACATGCAGCAATAAATGCCAATTGAAAATCCAATACTAAAGTATCTAAATTGAGCCTTTCCTTCAACGGACCTTTTTCTGCATATGGAACTTCTCATAATTAAATTAATATTTTATATTGTCATTTTTCGAGTAAAAACAACATTTCAAAATCATGAACTTACACACATATTATAGCAATGCTACAACTAATAAAACCGTCTAAATAATTCATGACGTCAGACCAGTCATGAACCGTAAAATCCATTAAAAGACAATTAATAACCCTCTTAGTGTGTATATCTGCGTTTCACATCTACTCGGACGTACCCTAAAAAGTCATTTGCATATTATTCATATCATCGATATTTCTAGACTGGTAACGAAAAGCGCAACGATCCTCTCCATCCCGTAAAAGTCACAAAATGCAGCAGCTGTCTGTCAAAAGTGCATTTTTCTCTACGTCTCCCCTTCCTTCCCTATAATGACGATACGCATGTACCCCTATGTACAAATTTACTTGATTGATGATAATTTTTATGAAAGACCGGAATCGACACCCGGAGTAGAATGATGGAAATGCGGGTCATATGGGATACAATGGTGGTTAGTGTGTTTTTAACATAATGATAAAAGTAAGCTTCTTATTACATGTATTCAGAATCGGTAGCAAAAAAAGAAAATAAGTTTATTTCAATGTCTATATGGTATTCATGGTATATCTGCTACAGTTATTAAAAAAACCCATGTAGATCATTTATGAAACAAGGCAAGTACCATCTAATTTTAAAATATCAGTTTTCACAAATCAGTGTATACTAAGAGACTTGTACTGTCTGTAAGAAATAATGTATTTCACACCCTCGACATAAATATTTGAACCTAAATCAATTTTAACTTAGTTACACACATCTCAGTTCTAGCTAGAATATTATAAGAACATTCAGTAATTAATGTTATATAACTCAATTCTAATTAATTCATGCACTATTAGTTAATTAAGTCAATAAAAAATAAACAAAATTTCACAGACTCCATATACATTTTGGCGCCCAACGTGTGGGATGTCATTGGACCAGTGAGGTTTTTCTTGTGGGGTTCTGATTCTATTCACAATCACAAAAATTTCAGTTTTTTTTTGGCTCTAAACAACTTTTCATTATCTAGGTTCAAAAATACAGTTTTAAAATTACGACTATTGGTATATTTATTAAACTGTAGAATATACGTTATCATACACAAATCTATTTACAAAGGGAAGAAAATTTTGGCGTTTAAAAAAATTGACACGGGATATATTAGGTACATAGCTAGTCTTATACGCTATAGTCTAATACGTAGTCCCCATGTTTATACTTTTTAGCTTCTTTCACTCGCGAATTTACACCACTTAACAATTTATTTATCTTATAACCTTAATAATAAGATTCCAATTTGTGGCAAACCCTCCTCAAATCCCTCGACGAACGGATAAATGATGTATCCAAATCAGACCTGACCCTGTTTATCATTAATCTCTTTCAGTGGCGTCTTGTATTATTGACTTTAATGAGAAACAAAGATTGATAGTTTGACGAGGTTGGAAAGTCGATATTATGTCTCTCATTAAATTCTTGACACACAAATAAATGTATGTAACACACTTTAAAGTATACTGTTGTTCATGTTGGTTTCTTCCTGACTAATTTATCCTTTGATAAAGGCTTAGTGAAAATCACACAAAACTGTGTTAAACTTTTATCACATTTAAACCTGATTTACTAGGAACTATTAGGTAATTAAACCTGTGTGCAAACTCCTGTTACTTTGACACATCTGCTGCTGATGCTTGGGAATGATTCTTTTTTAAATTCCATTTTTCAGAATACTCGAAATAATAATTAATTAATAACAAATAATTGTTTAAATAAAAAGCACAAAAACATTAGATATAATTAATTTTTCTTTTTTGCAGTTTCTAGTAAGGCTGTAGAAACTGTCTGAGCTGTCTCAATATTTTATTTCACACTTAACTAACATCATAACATTCATTATCAATCAGTGCCTTACAGTAGGATTCTTTCCCGACAACTGGAAACTGGCACAAGTAATTCAATTGGCAAAACTCGCTAATCCAGAGCAGATAATGGACTTTTGCCTTATTAGCGTATATACTGCCTTGTTTTTCAAAATATTTAATGAGAGAATAATTAGAGACCAGTTAATGTTGTTCAAATTATTCCATCCAATCAATCAAACGTTTGCAAGAACCACAGCACTGTTAATTATTACTGAAGCGAGAAAATAATTGTAGTTGTCTTATATTGCTAGAATTTAGCAAAACCTTCCATGACGCGGTAGTTTTGTCATAAGGGGGGTACTTTATGACAATGTCTTAGGACTGCTTCATTTTTCATTGTAGACTGCTCATCTATCTGAGTACTTTAAATACCTATTTAAAATGTCATCATTTTGCTGATGATATGTAAATATATTATTCGCTCTTCCCTATTAACGTAAATAATGCGGTGTCCTTAATAAATCAAGATCTGCAAGTGCAATTTTGCAATCGATGTGTTTTTGGAAGTACAAAAAAAAAATTATTTACATATTTTCTCATAAATAGTTTAATGGCATTTTTAGTTTTTTTTTTTGGTCAGAACTGCCTGGAATAAAAAAAGTATTTTCCTTTAAACCTGTAAGACCAAGAAAAAATTTATCTAATTGAAAGTTGTGTGGAATTGTAAGAGCTCTATTTGGCAAAAGGAATTTTTAATTTATTTCTCATACAGTGAGAGAATATCATCTAAAACTTCAAATAAGTCAATTATATCAAAATGTAAGAGGAATTTTAAAAAGTATAAACTCATACTCTTATTCTCAATGAAACCAAAACTTAGCTTGTGGTCTTTGGAAGTCGTAGACATGATATATTAACTAGTTCAAAATTTCAAAGTTTAACTAATCAAACCTTGCTAAGTCCTATTGATTATTGCAAATATCTGTGATAGTTTATCGACTGTAATTTTCCCTTTTCGAGTCAAGTCTTTAATAGCATTCAGGAAACTTGATGACAAGTAAAAACTTCTTTAATTGCATCAAGATTTGTTTGATTTAGGAATGAACCTTCGCTTATCTGTAATCATAAAATCTATTCTATTTAAATTACTGGATGTAGGTTTTTTTTCATTTATCTGTTGCAAGGAGATTAAGAAAGTTCTCTTATGAAAGATCTTGGATTCTATTATAGTGTTTGCAAATATGACCATATGTCAACATTCATTCTGCACTATGGATTGCTAAATTCAAGAAAAATTTAATTGGCATCTGGCCTGTTTTGTTTTGCCAAAAAAGCTCTTCATATTTATATAAATAAACTCCAAAGACTTTTCTCATATTTGTGGTCACGTCAATAATCTGTATACTGTTTAAACATTGCTTTAGTCATACGACTGTTAGCATATTTAATAATTTTCCTACGTATGTAAAAAGCTCATCCAATGCATATAATTACAAAAAACATATCATCTGGAATCCCAGTAGTACTTTAGACCTCACATTTAAATTTTATTCCTAGGAAAATTGTTCTATTGTACATATTTTAAATCAATTGTGTGATTGTATAGAAGTAACATCACGTTAGATTAATGATTTTTATTAATACGAATAAAATAAATGAAAAAATCTAAGCCACAAACAAAATGACATTTTGGCGCCCAACAAAAGTGACTTTCGCGTCTCAAAATAAAAACCCGCAATATGACCTATTTAATGTCCAAAACCGGACCATCGGAAATTTACCTGACATTGAACTGGTATCAGATTTCGCAATAATGGTCTGTCCCGTCTGTATGATCCCGCCATATCCGTTCTGAATAATCAGGTTCCTCGCGTGATTCTGTGCGTTCAGGTCCAAATCCCAAAACTCCAAGTCCACCTCTCCCAAATCGGTGGAGACGAGGGAATTGGCCGGACTCATCACCAAAGTGGTCGTGGAGGAGGAGGAGGAGGTCACTTCCGCACTAGAGTCTACGACGTCGGAGGGAGTGAGTCTGACCGTTTGCAACCCCCCGGCCCATCTACGTTTCATTATACACGACGAGTGCGATTCTGATTCACCAAAAAACAACCGCGAGCGACACTAAAAAAAAATTTTTTTCGGAAAACATTCACCGGGACCGACCGACTGCTCCGGGTCTGTAAAGTATGTAAGTGGGTCTGTATCGAAACGAAAGTATTTTATCTCTCTATCTCTCTCTCTCTCTCACTCGTCGGCCAATAATCCGAATTAAGCCGAGTGAAGTAAGTCACTCTCGATGAGGTTGGCACTCTCGGACTACCGAAGCCGATTCCTCGGGTACACACGGTTTGAAGCCGCGGTGGGGGTAAAAGCTCGCGTGACGTCACAACAGGTTGTTACCTTGTCTCTTTCCTCCCTTCTCTGCGGCGCATTCCAGCGACTTACCTGGTCAGGGGTGAGGGGAGGGGCAAGTCCGCCACTGTCACGGCCATCTTGCGATGCAACACGCGCAACAGAGACGGAAAACGTTGGCGAAACAGAGAGAGAGAGCCGCAGCGAGTATATCGTCGCCGCCACCGACGACCGGGTTTTGTTATATTAACCAAGTTTGCTGTTGTCGGTAAATTAGGCAACGTTGCCGTCTATTGTTGTTTTTATGACCTTCGTAAATAAATAATTGTTGTTGTTGCAGCAGCAACTTGTAGGACCAGATTTATTAGGCGTAACTTAATTTTACACGCGGTTAAAGTTGGTTATTTTACAATTTTTGAGACGTTTTATGATTTGTACTGGTTCAAGTTTAAAATTGTGTTCAAAAAGCCCTTATGCGTGGTCAGAGACTTCGCATTATCAAGAAATTTTTTAAGTGTTTCAAATTATATGGTGCCTATGAGGTGCCAGTTTAATGTACGGAATGTCAATCAATTTTTATCAAATAAAAAATGAACATCTGAAAGTATTTCTAATTTGTTTTAATTTATTTGCAAGAATTATGATTTTTATTCGGTGTTTTCGTGATACTAAATAATTTTTTAGTGATAAAATTCGATACCTAAAAAATAAAAAATTCGAAACTTTAAAGGTCGATATTCTCAAAAAACCCTCAAACTCATCATCAGAAATCCCACTATTTTGTCGTCAAATAAATATCAAAATATTTCTAGTAGTTCCCAAGTTATGACCAAAAATGTCCGTTAAAAAATCAAAACCATAAAATTACAATTTGGTTTTAACATCTTCAAATTTGGTGGCCTGTGGATCTTGAATCACAAAATCGCCTGTAACTCAAAAAGTTTTTGACGTGCAAAAAAAGTTTGCATATGAAATTGTTCAAAAATTATTGGAGCTTTTTTATGTGTAATAATATAAAAATATTCCAGTCATTTCTTAGAAATATTTGCTATAAAATTCAGAAATTGGTAAAAAAAAATGCGAAAAAAAGTGGCTCAACCAAAAACGCATTTTCTATTCAAATGTTGAACTCAGAATGACGTTTTTACACTCAAATTCATCCTCAGGAATTTCATTATTTTGTCGTAAAATAATTATGAAAATATTTTTAGTGGTTCCCAAGTTATGACTAAAAAAGTCCTTAAAAAAATAAAAATCATAAAATTAAAAATCTTGAAATTTGGTGTCCTTTGAATCTTGGATCATAAAGTCGCCTTTAACTCAAAAAATTTTTGAGATACAAAAAATATTTACATATGAAATTGTTCAAAATTAAATGGGGTTTTTTGGGTGTAATGTTATATATTATATAATACGTACTTGTACGCAAAACATTTTACTGTGAATGTTCTTATGCGTGGCCAGAGGCCTCGCATCACCAAAAAATTTCATTTATTTCAAGAAATTGTATTTCAAATTATATGGTGCCATTATAATGTACGGAATGTCAATCGATTTTTATCAAACTAAGAATAAGAAGGTATGTGTATAGAAGGTCTCTGAAGATATTTGTTTCAATTTATATGCAAGGATTATGATTATTGAAGAATTTCTTGGTGGTGCAAGGGCTTTGGCTGCGCAGAAGGCGTTTTTTGTATAATTTTTAAATAGTAAAAAATTTTAGCAATGGTTTCTACTATCTGTTATCCATTTTTACATAAAAAATTGTACTGGAAATGCTCTTATGCGTGGCCAGAGGCCTCGCATCACCAAGAAGTTTCTTAAATGTTTCAAATTATATAGAAGAATTGCGATCATTGGAGAAGGTGCCATTATAATGTACAGAACGTCAACCAATGTTTATTTAAATCAGTTTAGGAGGTCTTTTAGGATATTTCTAATTTGTTATAATTTAGATCCAAAAATTATGATTTATGAGGAATTGCGTGGTGGTGCGAGGCCTCTGGCCACGCACAAGGCGCTTTTATAAAAAAAAAATTGTATATAGTACACATTTTTATTAACGTTTTATATTATCTGTTACTTAATTATACATAAAACATTCTTGTTCTCGAAAATGTTCTTATATATACATATACGGTTTCAGACCATCTTTCGTGATTATCCGATGCCTCACTCAGACTCTTTTATGTTGTTCCACTGTTCTTCTCTCAAGGTTGTGATACTCATGGCCTTCTTCATGCCTTCTATCCAAGTTTATTTCGATCTTTTTCCATCCTTTGGACATGTCCGTACCATATCAGCTGTTTTTGCTCTATATCTGTCATTATCGAACCATTTAATCCTATTCGTTGTTGTACAGACAACCACATGAGTTTACATCTGACGTCTGTACGACATTTATCTCGGCATCTCAATTCTTAATAGAAATAAAAAATGATATTTTGGCGCCCAACAAAAGTGACTTTCTCGGCTTGAAGTAAAAACCCGGATTTTTGACCTATTTAATGTATATTATCCACCACAGTTCGACCATCGAAATGTGCTTCTGTTCATAAATCAAATTGCTTTTAATGAGTGTTTCATATAATATTGAAATAACTCGTCCATTATCTTAAAGAGACCTACGTAACAAGAGAAAAAAAAAAATTTGAAAACTCCAAGTCTCAGTCTCAAAATGTCTTTTTAATTAATCAGGTGACATGTTTCGCTAATAAAGCATCATCAGACCCTATAGCTAGATGACCTGCTAAGTACTGAATTCATATAATATGTTGTCATACATTTTTTCTACAGATCGTTGGTATACTGTCACAAGAAGTTTCTCATTTAATCTATATTCGGATACTTTCATTGGTTAGACTATCTACATTATATTGTTTGATTGTTTGTGCACTTATCTGTGAACTTCTGAGATCTGAATGACACTATTTTGTTCTGAGCATATAATGGCTCCTTTATATGCTGGTATGTCATTTGTTCACAACATTGTATTTTATTTTACTATTACATAGACAATTTAAAATGTCCTTATGTTTGAAGTATCCATTTGTTATTCTTAAAAAGTGTTATTAACGTTTGTATTAATTTCACCAATTGGGCCTACTATGGAGTCTTTGAGAAATTACTATTCAGAACACCAAGTATTATAATTTTACTTTATTTGCCTATTTTCATAGATTCTTCTTTTCAAAAAATTCATCTTTTTTTGCTACTGGTTTGTCATCAGATATTGTGTATAGTCCAATGATTGTTACTGATTTCTGATTTTTAAAATAAATACTAACTCGACCAATATTTTCGTTAATTCACTCGAAGTCATTTATTTTGTCCTTATATTTTTTGTGGCCTACTATTTTGAATGTAACTATTTCAATACAAAAATTTAAGGTGCAATTATATTGTACAGAATGTCAATAAATTTATACTTTTTTAATTATTATTCAAAGAGTATTAAATCATTTGATATATGGTTAAATGAGACATTTTGCATAAGATGCATCTCTAGTTCAATTTCTGTATCACTTAGTTGCTTAACTTATATTCTATGTTCAATTTACACATTCACAAAAAAGTTCGGAATCTCATGGAAATTTCTTAAAATCTCTAAAGTTTATTATGAAACGAAAGTAGAGGTAATTTCATTTTACCCCGGGGGTAGTAAGTAACACGTACGATATGCAGGTAAAAAAAGTAACTGTAAAGAGGGATCAGTAACCCCCGTTGAATGTAAAAGACCGACCTTGTAACGCCTATGCACACACAGGTGCCTGAAGAGGGAAAAAACTCAAGGGTTGTTTCTCTCTCGTCTTTATATAGTAAAAATACTTAATTACTTCCCTATTTTTTTTAAATAGGGGGAAGTTTAAACCTTAATAAATTAATTATGTTAAAATTATTTTAGTTTAGTATCATCTGATAGTTCCTAAAGAAAAATCGAATGTTGTTCTCATGAACTAATATGCTAATTAAGCTTACCGAGATAAAATGTTGCAGTATTCAAGGGCAACGAAATTAATCTCGCGTTGCATCCTCAATTGTTTCAATAGTTTAATAATAATAAATATTTTAAGTTTACAAAATTCCGTAATAAATTTACGCAAATAAAAGGCCTACAAATTCAGAATTCTCCCATGGCAGATTCTGGTCTTTAACATTGTGACCCCACACTTCATTAAAAAAAATAGTAATTTCAGTAACGCTTAACTAATAACTGATTAAATACAGCTTTTTCTTCAATCATATACCCAATAAACCTACATATAAATGTTCTGAATTCTAAATTTGACAGTTTAACATCAAGCAAAACAATACACATTGAAATAAAATAAAAAACAATAAACATCCTAAAAGCAGATAAATTTTTTTGTTAAATTACAAAAAAATAGAAAAATTATTACAGACAGTAAATAAATAAATAAAATGCCCCCAAGACCAAAAAATGTAATAAATTACTCAAGAAAACAACTATTCAAAAAGTTAAAAAAGAAGAACCTAAATTATACTTAAATTATATAACCTACTGATTCATTAGATGTACAATCATCCTATTACGAAAAGTATCACAAGAAATTAATAATCGGTCCGGATCCAAATTTACAGAATTTATTTGATAAGCAAAATTGTAAGAAAATGATTGTTTAATGAGAATAGTATTTCTTTTAAAATTTAAATGGTGTACATCATTTCTAAAAGTTATTTTTTGATAGAGATAGGGCGGACTACGATATATTAAAATTTTATAAAAAAATGTTAAAGAATGAGCAATTCTTCGATTATGCATATTAAGCCATCCAAGTTCGTGAAGTTTATGGGAAATGCGGTTTCTCCTACGAATGCCAAATATTAGTCGAATGCAAGAGTTTTGGAGCTTTTGCAGTCTACCCCTATCCTCATAATCAAGACACCAGCCATACACTACATCACAGTAATTACATTGTGAAAGGACCAATGAATCACATAAAAGCTTCTTAATATCTTTACTTAAATAGTGTCTATGCAAATAAATTAATTTTAAAGCAAGATATGCCTTTTTAAGAATATTAGACACGTGATGTTTAAAACGAATGTTATTATCTACTATAAGACCCAAACTCTTACAATTGTCAACAACTGGAATTCTTTCGTCCCCCAATTTAATGTTTATACCAATTAAAATATTATTTACATTAGTTCGATTACCTATGAATATTATAGAGGACTTCGAAGGATTTGATTTTAATAAATGCTTGGAAGAAACATCACAAATAGCTTGTAAATCCTGATTAATTTTAAACTCAGCCATTATAAAATCTCCTGGTAAAAATGAATAATATAACTGCGTGTCGTCTGCGTAAAAATGATAGGCACAATGCTTAAATTGAAGATAAAAGCTAGACGTGTAAATAATAAAAAACAAGGGTCCTAAAATACTACCCTGAGGCACACCACTTTCAACTTCCAAAGGATCAGATCTATCGTTATCTATTTTAATTACCGATTATTTAAATAAGAGGTAATTAAATTAATAGCAGCATCAGAAAAACCAATATAATGAAACAAATACTTTAAAATTGAGTGGCTAACGAAATCAAAAGCTTTAGTAGCAGAAATCTCACCATCATCCCTAGCCCGAATTACGTCATCAATAACGTCCGCCATAGCCGAAGTACAACTATAATTTGTTCTAAATCCAGATTGCTTAGGTGGTAAAATATCATTATTATTAAGAAAACTACGAATTTGAAAGGTGTGGAATGTCTTCGAGAATTTTTGAAAACGCTGATAAAATACTGATAGACCTAAGTTGACTAAAATCTTTTGGATTATGCACTATCGGCAATGACAACACAAAGGCTTCCTTCTAGCAATTGGGAAAGTAATTTTTATTAATACACTCGTTAACAATATGTAAAATAAAGGGTATAATAAAAGGACAGCATAGTTGAATTAACGTAATATTCTAGATCTTAATATTGTATTTTCGTGACAATCAAGAATCTTTGATATGACTGTTTTAAATTGTTTTTGGTGATTTCCAAATGAAACCTTCACTTTATTCAGTTATTCTTATTGTGAAAAAATCGATTGACATTGTATACGTTATTATGGCACTTTATATGCTCATTTTTAAGTTCTTTGGTGCAAAGTATAAATATTCTTAATTTTCATTTAGTATGCCAAGACTAAGGTGAAACAAACAAGTTTTAGGTAAGGAAGCTTAGAAAAGCAGACTGCTTGATATGGATAATATTCTTGATTGCGTTTCAATATTCTTTGATTTAAAATATGAACTGTTTTTTTACTAATAAGAAATTACTATTATTTCATTAAAAAAAAAAAAAACTAAATCCAAGTTAACAAACTTCAATTTAATAAAAAAATCACAAAACAACTGACTCAAAAATTAATATACATTTTCCAAAATAATGATGACTCACTATTTGAAAAGTAAATATTCCAATTCAAAAATTGACATATACAGGGTGTTCCTTAAAGAGGTGCTAATATTTAAGGGGGTAATTTTAAGAAAAAAAGTTCCTATGAACATATATCCTAAACGTCTTAACTTCTGGATACAGGGTGTTAAAGTTTTCAAAAAAAAAATCCGTTTTTTAATTATAACTTAAACAATAATGTAGACATTTGTATACGATTCAATACATACATTCTATGCGTCAAGACGGATTTTTTGATGTTCAAAAAAAATATTTTCTCTCAGTGGCGTCCCTACAGGTCTTCTATTGAATATTTTTAGTGAAAAAAATACTACGCCACTGCTTTTTCTTAAATATTTTTAAAATTCTTTAAAATTTTTTTTATTTAACGTAAATAAAGTCGCCTATGCATGTTTCTTATTGCTCGTTGCTCTTAGCAAAAGCAAAAGCAGTGGCGCAGGATTTTTTTCACTAAAAATATTCAATCGAAGACCTGTAGGGACGTCACTGGCAGAGAAAATTTTTTTTTTTGCACATCAAAAAATGCGTCTTGATACATGGAATATATATGTCAAATTTCATAAAAATGTCTACAATATTGTTTAAGTTATTTTTAAAAAACTGCTTTTTTTTTTAAACTTTAACACCTTGTATCTCAAAAGTTAAGGACATATATACAACTTTTTTTCTTAAAATGGGTCCAGGTATCACCCTCTTAAATATTAGCACGTCTTTAAGGAACACCCTGTATATAAAGGACAATTATAATGTACGGAATGTCAATTGATTTTTATTAAAATAGGAATGCGTAGGTGTGTTGGAAATCTCATGTAAAAGCTGTTGCCATTTTTTTCTTTCATTTTTTAATGCTTATATAGAGATACCAAATAATTTTTTTTTTGAGGACATCTTTTAAAAACCTCACCTGATGTATTTTATTATAATCTTACGTATTCCTGATGTCTTATATTCCTCCGTTTATTAAGCAAAAAAAAAATTTAGTTGTAGGTCGTAATTAAAATTATAAAACGCACAATTCAACACGAAGGTATGTACTTCGTACCCACGTTTCTCTTTGATCTACCCAATACTTTATTTGTTTTTCAAATTGGCACCCTCAGTTATTAGGCACACCTGCCAATTAATTCATTTTTAATTTATAGGCTAATAATTAAACAATCATCAACATAGTGATGTGCGGATAGTCGATATCAGTTCACTTCTACATAATAGTTGAACATCGGCAACTGTTTTCCATTTTACTGAAAACTCGTGATTACGTGCGATGCATAACAATTGAATTATCAGTTGGTCTCGTTGTAATAATGACGTTGCTGATCCGTGGCAAGAATTATGCCCGTAGATGAACATTCACGTAGACTTAAGTAGATGGTTATACTTACAGGCCTGTGTATACGTTAAGTTTGTTTCACCCTAATGATAGATCAAAGATTATATAAGTTTGATGTTTTAGGGGGTGAAAACTGATCTTAAGGGATGTTTTATCCAATAAAATTACATTGTTGTAAAAATTAACTGTATTAACATAAAGGTTGTTTGTTGTTGGGTGTGCCATGACTATACATGTTAAAGCGTTTTTTTTTTTAATTATTAATTTTAAAAAAGTTGTTTTTTGTTTGTTGAAGCCAATATGTCCAGAAACTATTTGTGCAAATTCTCAAGGTTGTACCTCGTTAAGTATGTGATATATGAACGTTTTGTACAATTTCGAACGATAAATCATAAACATCTCTAAGTCTCCTAGACTATCATGTCATTATTTATAGAGAGTTCAAAACTTAAATTTTTATTACAAAAAAAAAACAAAAGACACTTCTATGCTGCAACAACTCGTTTATCTTAATCGTCCGAATTAAACGAGACCGAATAACAAACAGATCGTGTATCCACGTGTCGAATGGGTTAACCTCGATCTAAAAAAAATATTTATAACTTTGAAAGTGATGCGATTATTGAGAAATAGTTTTTCAGGCTATAGATAATGGGAAAACAGCGATTCGAAGGCCATTTTTCAACTTACCTATAATGAACCTATATATCAGTGCAACAATAATTATTAATAATTTAAGTTTAATTAAAATGCTTCCTACAGACAGACCCACCACTATGAGAACTAGAGCTAAAGATTATCGATATTAAATTAAAAAAAAAACCGATCGCGTGATTTACGCGCACAACAAATGTACAAATCAGGTGTGTAAAACATATTTTATTTTTATCATTTTATTATATTATATATTTCTTATTTTATATTTTAATATATGTATTCTCATTTAAAACAAAACTCTTTTAATGATCTATAATAATTCTATCTCAATTTAATTAATTCCATAATCAATTAATAACTTGATATATTTAAAATAACGTATATTGCTAAACATCTCTAATATTCATTGAGTTAAGGGGACACCCAAAAATATTAATTGGCGAGTCAGTCAGAAAGCAACGTTTGAGAGAAATGTGTGTAAGGTGGTGTGTTGGAAAAAGAGCTGTGTTTACTGGTTAAACCAGGCTGCTAAATTTAATAGTGGTGAATATGTGAGAAATAGTTGATCTTGAGTAGATATGTGGCCATTATGAGAAGTTTGTACAGATCTGTTTGCGCATCTTGAAGATGCCCGCACAAGTAGGTGTGAAAGCCTCTGTTCAATTAGGAACGAATGCGCAATTCCTCGAGTGCTGTCTGGTAAGACTGGGGGCCTTACCTGGGGCTCGATTGACACGAATAAACAGAAGGATATAGTAGAAATATATCCTTTGTCTAATTCGTTGAGATGCTTACTGTTTAGCGGCAGTGGAGCGTCTGGGGAAGCCCTTACTATTTTAGGTGACACTAGCTAGTCGTCAAATAAAGGAAGATAACATGTTTGACATATGTATATATTGAAATGTGACATTGTGTAAATTGATGTTGACTGAGATGATGCAAGGGAACGGAAGTTCCCCGGTGAGTATATTTTATTATTGCCAAAAGTTGACAGAACAGTAAATATTGTTTTTCTTAATTATTTTTATGTGATGTTCGAGTTTATGTCTAACAATATAAGAAGGATGACTGTTGAGTGAATTTGCATTGTAGAGACCCATTGGCTAAGAACAACTCTGACAGGTAATAAACCACATTTTAAAGCGTATTTTACAGGTGTGAATGTTCAATTAAATTATTCAGACTTTTTAATTGTTGGAAGCCCATTTGGGTTATACAATGACTCCCGGCAGTCGTTTCAAGGTCTCTAGAACATTCATTAACCTTTAAAGGTCACAAAAACGTTTTGTTGATGCGAGCGGGACGTATACAATAAATAATATAATTTTTTTTCTTGAATTAATGATTTCTTTAATGGTTAAATGTTGATATGAGATCTAAAAGGGCCAATATTGAATGAAAAATTAATTTCGATTTATTCCTGTGTTATACATATATTGCAGAGAGCAATAATTGCTTACAAAAATCCGGGATTGAGTAGACTACAGAAAAAGAATCCTTTATTTAATTTTTTAGTTTTTCTATCAAAGTGATACCTAAGTTGTTCTTTTGTGTTTGCATTCATATCTGATTTAGACTTAGGATTAGTCCAGGTGTAGATGTTAAAATATTGAAAATTATAATGGGTCTACCAATAGAAGTGATAGAAGTTTAGTGGTCCATGTACGCAAAATGGTATGTGTCAAAACGCGGATCAAGCGTCAGTATACTTTGACATTTCATCATGAATCGTTTAAGTCAAGAGCAACGTATAGCTATCGTGAAAATGCGCAATCGGTTAGAGCCTGTTATCGTGCTCTTAGAGAAGATTTTGGCCATCGTGGACGGCCTTCTGAGCACAATTAATAAGTTTGAACGGGAGTACACTCTTCTGAATAATAAGCCACCAACGCGACAAAAAAGTGCAAGGACCGCTGAAAATATCGCCGCTGCAAAAGAAAGTGTTGACGCGAATAACAATGTGTCAGCAATTAGGCATTTCACCAATGTCTCTGTGGCGCATTTTGAAGAAAGACTTAGGCCTACATCCATATAAGATGGTTCTAACTCAAGAATTGAAGTCTGCTGACCATGGTTTGCGAAGAACGTTTACCGACTGGGCCCTGTTGCAGTTGGAACAAAATGCCGATTTTGGGAAACAAATCATCTTTTCAGATGAAGCCCATTTTTGTCTTAGTGGCAAAATTGCCGCTTCTGGTGTCAGAACAATCCCCAGAAATTAGTACAGGTGCCATTACACCCGTTAAAACTGACTGTGTGGTGTGGTTTGCATGTCGGTGGAATTATCGGTCCATACTTTTTTGAGGATCCAAGGGGGCGTACTGTGATAGTCAACAGAGAGCGCTAACGCGACATGATTACAAACTTTCTTTGGCCTGCAATTGATGATGGAGACTTCGAACAGAATTGGTTTCAACAGGACGGAGCAACATCACAACCGCCCGAGCCACAATTAATTTATTAAGAGAGCGTTTTGAAGATCGAATAATTTCGCGACATGGCAACCAAGGTCCTGTGATCTTACTCCCCTTGACTTTTTTTCTTTGGGGATATGTGAAGTCGAAGGTGTATTCTAACAATCCTCAAACCATCAATGAGTTGACAGTTAACATAACTAGGGTTATTCGCGAAATTCAGCCCAACTTGTTGTTAGAAAAAGTGATTGAAAATTGGGTTTATCGTCTAAACGTCTGCCGCCGTAGCCGAGGTGGACATCTTAATGATATTTTGTTTAAAACATAATGTTACATAATAAACTACAACATGAAACATCAATCATGGAAATTAACCAATTCGTTTCTATTTTTTAGCAATTTAAACTTATAACATTCTTATTGGTAGACCCTATACCACATTGATAGAGGCTTGCGAAAAAATCTCGCTAAATGAAAAGTGAACAATGAAGGTTTGGTCACTACACGACGTTATATGAAAATTCAATTCGAAACCTTAATTTGTTTCAGAGATAATATAGTAAAAAGAATCATTGTTAATAATTATTGGCACAGCATTTGTTTTTATATAGGTCCGCGATCAAGCGGTGAGCGGACCATTAATAAAACCTGTTTACACTTTTATGAGTAGTGGTTTAGCATGTAGTTTTTGACTTTTTATTAATTTTTAATGATAGTAATAATAATAAATTGATTTTTAATAATTTAATATATAAATAATAAATATTAAATAAGAAACAAATTTAACTGATTCATAATAATACTACAGCAACAATCTTTTTATTTTTCCACAATTTTATCTAATAGTCTAATTTTGTTTGTGTATACCTTCGTGCACACAATATTTAGGCTTAAGGCTGGTGGATAATTTGACTGGACACCTACTTTAGTGTTTTTCAAAATATGTACAAAAAAATTTTTAAAAATTGTATTTTCGAAAAATATTAATTAAAAAGAAAAAATTGTACAAAATGTTCATAGGGTCAAGCGGGGTAATTGTAAAAACAGGTAAATGTAAAAGGCGTATTTGTCAAATAGCCGCGGGCTAGATGGTGCTTCTGCAGCAATGTTTTAACCTTGGGCTATAATGTACATGATCCGGTTGCATTTGTATTTCGTGGGATGAGGTTTTAACGCACGTGTTTTGAAATGTGTCGAAAAAACTAAAAATCGTTTCATAAACGTTGAATGTTTTTGTAAAAATTTTGATTTTTACAAAAACATTCACAATATAATACAAAAACATTTGAAAAATTCGCGCGCATGTTGGTGACGTATTGCGATGTTGCCTATGTGTTCTAGAGGTAGTAGAAATATCTGAACAAAATTATGAGGAAGATTACAAAAAATATAATTTTACATGTTCGGTGCAAAGTTTACCTGCTCAGTGCAAAGTAACCCCGTTTTACGGTATTGTTTATTTTTATTTTTTTTTATTTTATTAATGCTAAGAAAATTTGTATTCAAAGATATATTCAATTGACTTTTTTCCATGCAAAAACTGTTCATTGCTGTAACTTTAAAGGAGCTTGGACATGATTTCAGAGGTTCCAAATTATGATTAAAAAAAACTTCTACAAAAATATGACCTTAATGTAATACAATTTATATTTTTAAGTCCGGACTTAAGCGTATTATAACAAGTTAAATCATAGATCAAAATCAGAACGAAACTACGCGTTATTATATCATCACCTGACCTTGGAACGACCATTTTTCGGTGGCTTCCGGCTTCTTTACCAACTTCATTACCACTTGTTTTTTTTTTCTGTCGTAAGTCTCATTTTTGGTGGCTTTCACGGTTTGTTAAACCCGCCTTTTGTTTTCTTGCTTTGCTCGGTTTCTTACTACGGCATAAACTAAGGTCACGCTAACGTTTTGCTATTGAGCATTAGCTCAGGTTCGTACCGTCGTTATTTTTCTGTAAAAATTGTTTAAAATTATATCGAGGAGAGAAACTCCTTAATAACCTCTATAGTTCAAATTATTAGGAAAAATCATCAACCATACAAAAGAAACACCCTGTGGCCTAAAGTAATGGAAAACCAAATGAACCGTTAGGGTATCTTATGTAAAGGCATTAGTTATTTTCTGATACTTGTGTAAAAAACAACACACAATCAATTCAGTTAATCAAAATATCATTCTATGCTTAATGCATACTTAATATTTTTCATGTCACTCTATTTAAAAATTAGAAATACAATTATTCATTTATATCATGTTTATTTTTAGAACATTATGATAATGAAAAATATATTAGGGAGAAAAATATCCTTTTTATAGTATAATGAATGCAATGAAGATAAACTTAGGGCGAAAGTCATGTGTCAGAGGAAGATGGGTATACATTTAATTTTTTTTACATATTTTTTTTATAATTAAATGGTTAAAAGAAATTATTGTTTTTTTTTTAATTTTAAAAGAGAAAAATTTAAAAAAAAATTAAATGGTTGATTGGCGGTCGTAGGGATTGAACCTGTACCATAAGGATCATAGTTCACCATCAACGCAATGAAACCTAGTGGTCGCAGGTTCGATCCCAAGTGTCGCCAAAAAAACTTTTTATTTTTTCTTGAGATTCTTTATAATTTTTATTCAAAAAAAATTACTTTATAAAATTACTTTTTAATATTTTAAAAACATAAAAAAAACTGTTTTTTGTAATGTTTGTTAAAAAAACTCATCCATTTCTGTACCCTTCTGAATTTATTAGACCAACGAAGACATTTTAAAAAAATGTGTTCTTCAGTGAAAAATTTCTATGCTAAAAGGTACCCGATACGGTACGATAATAATTGTAACGTAACGGAGCGTCGCATGACGTCGCATCCGGTGCTCACGTATCCAACGGAGCGTCACGACGACTTCGCAGATCAACAGCAGGTTGAAAAGAAAAGTGGAGTGGGACCAGTTTAATGCCAGTGTTGCTATACACCAGTTTCATTTTATATCTTCTTCTTCCTCTTCTCTCTTTCTTTTATTACAGGTTATCTTCCCTCTTTGAGTTGATTTTGTTGGTTAAAAATTAATTTCAAATTTCACGTTGAACAAAAAATTCCAATATTTTTTTGGTCGCATTAGGCCAGTTTAACCATGTAGCCAGTTACATTCTTGTGCGTTATATTAACAATCATTTATATATATAAGATGTTAATATGTCTATTGATACAAAGAATTATAGTATAAAACATTTTTCAATTTAAAATTAATTATTTATACTAACTTCAATTTATTTTAAATATTTTAATTTAAATAAGACAAGGGCACAGTACGCTACTAGGATACACACGACAAGGGAATAGATTACTGATAGATTTATAGGATAACATAGATGAGGTATAAAAGAAATAAAATAATTTAAGCTAAAAATGACATTCTACTTTGCAAACATTTATAAGATTTAAAAACAACACCTGGATTGCTGGGTACCTATACCTATATTTTTTAAGCATAAATACAGTGGTAATATTTGTATCTTATTGAGATCAACTGGATAACCGGAATGCCCAAATTTCACTCCAATTATAGCAGTTATAAATCGCTTGGTCACCCTTAAGTCTTTAGTATTTTAAACATTATTCCATTTAATAATATATGTTTTATTATTGCAATTGAGTCTAGTATAGGAATTCTATTACTATGTAATAGTGTCTTTTTAATTGATCAGCAAGTTAATTTCTTGTGATGCTTGTATGATCCTTAAACCAAAATAAAGTTATGAATAAGGTTTTCATTTGTTTTAGTTGTATGTTTGTGTTTTTCAGTAAAATATTTTTTTTTTAATGGAAACCCCTGAAAATTATATTTTGTTTACTTAAAACATAAGAAACAACTTAATGAAGTTATGACACCCAAACAGAAACAATCAAATTGTATCGACAAATTTTATTTTTAACATCAACTTATAATTTTGTAAAATAAAATAACAAATTTTTTTAAAGGAGTTACTTGAAAACACCATTTTGTCTTTCAATACATTTTTAAGCACGTTCTTTAACTGCTCGAACTGTCTTAAGCATATGATCCTACTATTTATTTGTATATAATCTTTTCCCTAATTATAGTTTTTAAAGCATCGACGTTATTCTACCTTAGTTTATAAAGTCGGTAAATCAAGTGGGGTTAGATCTGGCGATCTGGGAGGTCACTGGATGGGGCCATATGTTCCTATCCACTGATCATTAAAAGTAGGTAGTACTTAGAAAATGATAAGTAGCTCTGTAGTTGCGGGCAGGTGCGCCATCTTGCTGAAAATGCAAATGATCCAATTCGTCTAAGAAATTATTCAAAATGTTCGTCATAAATTTCACATATGTTTCACCAGTTAGGGTGATGAGTCAACAATTTTTGAACTAATTATACCGCACCAAACATTAACCAAACGGACTTGTGGACCTATTGAAAGTGCTAACAAAAGATTCTCTCTTGACCAATAATGGTGATGTTTACTATTAAACATTCCAGAATTTGATGAGTTGAATGCGAGCGGGATATAATTCGGTGAAGTATTCTCTTGCTCTCAAAGAAGATTTTTTGCACACAAAATAACATTCTAGTCACACGTTTTTTCATGAGAGAAAATCATTTTTCTTAAAATTAATAACTGACACAATAAAGCTTTTAAACGAGTATTTGACAAACACACTAACGTTTGACATTATTAATTGATTTTATCATTAGCTACGTTTACAACGGGGCTACCAAATATTTAGTACTTGGATCAAATGACGTTACGAGGACTATTTGTTCGGTGTAAACGGCAGCGCAATAAAATTTGATACGCGAATTTGATGCTTCCCCAACAGGGTAGATTAAATTTAGTTTTTTTCGGTGTAAACACCTAGGACCTATTTTGAAGTATCAAAATGACACGATTGACATTTTATTTGATGTTTTTATTTTTTTACGTAAAAATAAAGAGGACAAGCTTAAGCCTTGAAAAAGAAATTATTAGTTTATTTTTATTATCATAACACTTTTAAAGGTTTAGAGGTTATGTCCTATAATTCTTCGTCTACACTCACTTCAACTGACATTTTGATCCTAGAGATAATCTTGGACTAACCGTCAAAATCAATCTTTGTAAACAGGACTGTATATACTAAATAAAAATAGTCATCATTTGATCTATGGACCTAATAGATTCGTGCGTTGTAAACTTAGCTATTGATTTATAAAGCCTTCTACTACTACTAGTAGTTATGAGGATGTTAAATTTACCGATTTGTCGTCGCCTATCTTAAGGCTGTCAAACCGCGAAGGCCATGTTTTACGCTAGCGGGAAAGTCATTATAAACTTTTTTCTTTAAAATGTGTACAACAAACTTTGTAACATGAAAGAACCTGAATAATCGTTTTTGAACCTTTTCAATGAGATCAACATTGAATTCGGCTTATGGTGCTCATATAATAGCGTCATACTTCAAATGAGGTCTTACTACTGTATTGTTTTAATTCTTGAAAAGAAATATCGAGCAGCAAATT
The DNA here is from genome assembly GCF_022605725.1 of Anthonomus grandis grandis. NCBI lineage: Eukaryota > Metazoa > Arthropoda > Insecta > Coleoptera > Curculionidae > Anthonomus > Anthonomus grandis. The sequence continues at coordinate 30,903,269 of NC_065554.1, forward strand.
TAGAAGCCGAGAGCTCTGGGTGTCTTTCCAGTGATGATCCGATAAAGTTCGTTAAATTAATATTGCTGAAACAATACTTTACTAAAATCCATTCACAAAAAGCCGATATATAAAATTCTTATTGCAGGAGTGCCTGTAAGAACTAAAATGTTTTGTCTCCTATTGAGAAGTGAATATATTGAGTTCTGACCAATACAGCACTTCTAACTCTGTAATTAAATTAAGAAAAAACACTTCCAAAGATCTTGAAGTACTGTTTCAGTAATATTTGAAATTTAATGAACATTATAGAGATAACTATAGCACATTTGGTGAAAAAGCATGTGAATACCTAATAAATCTCTTTTAGGTCAATTTACCAAACCATACCCGATGGCATGCTTGTGACCTACCTCACCACCACCATTCTTAACCTTCCCCCAATTTTTTTTTTTTTTAGTGCTTTACGTTGTTGGTAGTTCCGTAACCGCAGCGTAACCACGCAAATTTCTCATGACGTGACGGTGCAATTGCGATTTCGTAAATGACGTTGAGCGAGGTCAGGACGGGAGCGGGAGGCTCAATTTTCACGGCTCAGTCGACTCATGAAACCCGAATTAAAAACAATTACACCACACGTACGCGCTTTTTCAGTACGTTGACCTTTATGGAACATAAGGGCCGTCCGATGGGGCATTTTTGGGTTACTGGGTGAACGTTTCCTATAAGACCACCAAGGACGGTTTAATTTTTAATTTTTTTTTGAAAATATATGGTTTAAACAGTAATAGATTAGAGATTTTGTTTCACCAATTGAGTAAGTGATTGGAGGGAATTGTCCATTAGAGCCACTCGGATGACGTTGAATGTTATAATTACAGTCTATTTATAAGCCAGGCTTAGTAGTGTCTCCAGGAGGAACGCGTCTATAATTGTTAATGAGTTGGTGGGAATTGAGGTTGTTGCGTCACGGACGAAATAATCCGGTTGACCCAGTTTTCCGGGAGTGGCTCGTGACCTGCCCCACTAACCGGAATGTTGGCCCGGAGAGTCCCGACCCAAAAATCGATCTAACGGGGATGCAGTTCCGTTTATTCCCCGGAATAAATTTCCTGGAGTGATCTAGTTAGATCGGATTTTTCCTGGGGGAAAATTACTAATCGAGAATATTTTGAAAAAATTCGTTTACCCTAGTGTGTCGAAATTAACTAAATCATGTGCCGGGATTAAACCGAGTTGTTATTTAAAACAAATTCGAAATTTATTCTTTTTTCTTCGAAGAAATTTGATTGGAACTACTGGTGAATAATCGACTAATAAATGGGATAAAACTGTGGACTGAATAAAAGGAGAAAGTTTGATATTATTCACCATTGAGCGGCGAAACAAAGGGGCCTTAACGACTTACCCGTGAGGATCTAGTTGCTGGATCTTCGTGCACTTTATAGTTCTCATGAATTTGAGGCGCCTTTGTTTACACTAATTTTGAGTTTGTAGAATTAAGGTTTTTGCGGTACCCAAAAAGATGGTGGTACTTTCAACGAACAAAACGAGAGAGAAAAATTATACGCGCATAGCACATATCGCATAGGCCATCTTTTTTTACTAACGCGCAAAGATACCAGGTGCAATGATATATTGAAGTTACTTTATTCATTCCTTGCAATAATCAATTATAGATTAAATTTACTGATATCAATCCCAACAAAAATAATTCTCCATACTATAAAGTATTGACCAAGTACACTTCTTGAATTGGACAAAGTGGCGTTTTCAAAGTTAAAATCCAACGTGTTGTCAGCCAAAAATCCCCTTCAATTTTTTTTATTTTGAAATTTCGTCATTGAATGATGACGAAATTAAAAAAAAAGCCTTGATCTAAATTTCGGACCTGACCGAAGCGCCTGTGGAAGAATTTTTTTATTTCTTCCAGGCAGTTGAGTACATTTGATCATGTGAGAAAAAGAATTGAAACTAAATTACTGTAAGTCAAGTGCCTGGAAGAATGCTTTATTCAACTATATGGTAAATACAAGAGAGCGAAACTGGATACAATTCGCCTCTCTATGATTTTTTTTACTTCTTTCAGGTAATTAAGTGCATTTAACAGAGATATAAAATAGTAACAGGATGTAAACCGACTGCCTGGACGAATTGTTTGATTTCTTCCAGTCTAGTTTCCAAAGAGAGTATTTGGATACAATTCACCTGTCTAGGAATTCTTTTGTTTCTGGCAGAAATGAAGGTCTATGGTGGCTATCTTTTCAGACTATGTTTAACAGATCTATGTTTGTTGCCCTACTGGGTTTTTGGCCTGAAAAATTTTCATCATCTTCTGAAGTCCCTCAGGAATCCCATCTTTACTCTTCATAAATTACATTAAAATTTTATTCAAATTTTGCTCCTTCGTTTGCTATGCTGATAACCAAGAAATATTTTTCTAAAACAACTCAGTGCTTGATTATGAGACTCTTCAAGCAATTGATGACTTCCTAATCCAGTTTTGTGATAAGAATCCACTATATTTAACCTTTGACAAATGTTCTGTATTATTATTCTCCATTTTTTTTTCAAATTATTAAATTTATTTTTGAAGTTGCTCGTAACGTCGCGTCGTGAGAATATATTAAGACACTTGGGTGTTCTATTTGATCTCCAAAATGTCCTTTAACTTGCATATTGATAAACTAGTTAATGATTGCACTGGAATGCTGAGATTTATCAAAATACAGTATGCTAACTTTTTTAATCGTAAGACACTGACAACTTTTGACAAGAGTTGACATCCAAAGGGGGTCAATAATTGCAAAACACTGCACCAGTCTGCCTACTTGTTCCGAAACTAGAACTGAAATCTCCAATGAAGAAGTTGATTGAGGTAATTAGGATCTCGACGGCCAGTTAGCTGGTTAGATTTTATAACAATTTGTGAACAAATAAACCATGATCATGTTAAAAGTACTAGCTACCTCCTAGGGAATAAACTGATATTTCATTGCTCCAATGTAATCAAAAATATAGTGCAAAAAGATCAACAAAGGCAGCATTAAATGCAGACAAGTCTATGCATAAAAAGTAAATTCCAGTTTGCCTCAGTCACCTGGAGCCTTGAATACGAGAACAATATTGATAGACTAAAAAAGATAGAGAGTCGATTCATTTGTTACAGGACAGGACTCACTTTCTTATTGAGAATCACAATTAATCCAAGACGTACTCTTTTAGATATTTTGACTCTCTAGGTCTGCTCAGTAAGGTTTGTTTTAGTGTAGCTAAACGCCAACTTGCAACAAGTTTTTCTATATTCCTTATTACATAACTTAATAAATTATTATTAGAATGGTCCTTTAATAAGGATGATTAAAGCTGTCAACTTGAATTGTATGTACTTATCAATCGTAATTTAGACTTTTTTATAAATAGTTTTTAATTGTTAAAAAGTGACCTTAAATATAAGTTCCTTCCTAGGATTGAATAAAATGAATCAATAAAAAGACGAATCAAAGTAGAATTTCTATTAGAACGAACCTGGTACCCTGCCTACATAAATTAGAAAAAAAGTAATTTTTCCTTATATAATGTCAGATTAGGAAATTGTTTCCAAGTTCAAGAATAGACCGTGTGGTGTGTAGAACGAACGAACCAACGACAGGCAGGAAATAAGGTTCTTATTTTTATTCAGTCGTTGCGCCGCATATTATTATCATTATTAGGTAACATTGTTTCCTGTGGCATTTTCACATGATTGTTACGCTACAGCAGCAACCCGAGGGTCATGTCGAATATAATTATTATACTGAGATCAATACGGAACACGGGTGAGAAGGAGAATATTCCTCAGGTGACCTCTTAACCTTCATCTTTATCTTATCAGGTTTTTCAAAGTGGGAAAAATGTAAACAACAGGTTTTCCGAACCATCATAGGAGCTCATTTGATAAACATTATTATCCCGTGTGGAAGCCTTGAGTAGGGATTAACATTTTCATATTGTGCGTAAATAATTGACGTTTTGAAGGCAAAGCAACTCTAAAGAATAATTATTCAAACGCACACTGAAAACTGAATATTCTCTTACTAAAGATTCGAAAATATTTTGACAGTATCAAGAATCATTCACTGAAAAATAACTCCTAAAGGTCTATGTTCACATGAAAACTTCTAAATGTTAGATTAGAGTGAAATGAATAAAACTTTCTGAAATAATATCTCTTATCTTCTGAGTTTTTCAAAACAAAACCGAGTGCAACTTGATCACAAATACCACAAATATAACGTAATCCCAATATGTTAAAAGGAAAACAAAATCGAAACTTTCAAACCGTTAGTTTCAGGTACCCGAGATCGAGCCTCGAAAAAGGTCTCAAGGATCCGCGGGTTCTCAGGTATAAGATTCTTCTTCTATACGACACACACACACACACTTATGTTTATTCTATTTGAGTTTTCTGTGGACCAATATCGCGTTCAAAGTGGGTCACTACTACTAACTGATCCTACTACTTTTTTTGTTTGTATATATTTGGTGGACTAGGCAGGTCCATCTTCGCCTCTTTAGGTTTACGGTACTTTATTTGTAAAATAAAGAGTAAAAGGGAAAGGTTTATATTCATTGTTATATTGAATAATTATTTGTCAATATTTAAAAAGGTTAGAAAAACCATACAAGTAGATAGACACATTGGAAAATTTTGATGATGAGTTACAATTAATAAAAAGTTTAAAAACTTACCTATACTACTTTAGTACCTTCTACAGAAATTGGACATAGATAACAAAACAAAAAACGAAATTGACTAGATTTTGCCAAACTGTAGAAAGTTCGGTTAACATGTCATTGTTGCAACTTGCTACCAGTTGCGATTACAGGGTAATAAAAGCAATTTTTAAAATAAAATTAAAATTGTAGAAAAATAAACTGTTCAAACAACCACGATTGAAATGATTGACGAACAAATAAAAACTTAACAAGTAATAGGATTATACATATATAAACAGAAATTAGAAAACCAAGACTCTGGTTTTAAGAAAAAAATTTAAATTTAAAAAAAAAAGTTTTTCTTATCTAACAATTTGACAAAATATTCATAACTCAAAAAATCGATGAGATGCAAATTTGAAAATTGGTACACAAATTCTCTGGACAATTTGATTAGACCCCTATTTCAGCGTTTTTTGAAATATTTACAAAATTTCGAGAAAAAAAATATTTTCGAAAAAAAAAGTTTTTTTCATAAAAATTCCACAAAATGCTCATAACTCAAAAACTAGTCCAGATACAATTTTGAAAATTTGCATACATATTCTCTGAATTATTTCATTAGACACCTATTTCAGCGTTTTTTAAAAAATATACATGGGGCTAAGAAAAAAAAATAATGTTTAAAAAAAATATTTTTTTTTTCAAAAAATTCCACAAAATGCTCATAACTGAAAAACTAGTCCAGATACAATTTTGAAAATTTGCATACATATTCTCTGAATTATTTCATTAGATACCTATTTCAGCGTTTTTTGAAAAATATACATGGGGCTGAGAAAAAAAATAATGTTTAAAAAAAAATATTTTATTTTTCAAAAAATTCCACAAAATGCTCATAACTCAAAAACTAGACCAAATATAATTTTGAAAATTTGCATACATATTCTTTGAATTATTTCATTTGATACCTATTTCAGCGTTTTTTGAAAAATATACATGGGGCTGAGAAAAAAAATAATGTTTAAAAAAAAATATTTTTTTTTTCAAAAAATTCCACAAAATGCTCATAACTCAAAAACTAGACCAAATATAAGTTTGAAAATTTGCATACATATTCTTTGAATTATTTCATTAGACACCTATTTCAGCGTTTTTTGAAAAATGTATATGGGGTTAAGAAAAAAAATAATGTTTAAAAAAAAATATTTTTTTTTTCAAAAAATTCCACAAAATGCTCATAACTGAAAAACTAGTCCAGATACAATTTTGAAAATTTGCATACATATTCTCTGAATTATTTCATTAGACACCTATTTTAGCGTTTTTTAAAAAATATACATGGGACTAAGAAAAAAAAATAATGTTTAAAAAAAAATATTTTTTTTTCAAAAAATTCCACAAAATGCTCATAACTCAAAAACTAGACCAAATATAATTTTGAAAATTTGCATACATATTCTCTGAATTATTTCATTAGATACCTATTTCAGCGTTTTTTAAAAAATGTACATGGGGCTAAGAAAAAAAATAATGTTTAAAAAAAATATTTTTTTTTTCAAAAAATTCCACAAAATGCTCATAACTCAAAAACTAGTCCAGATACAATTTTAAAAATTTGCATACATATTCTCTGAATTATTTCATTAGACACCTATTTCAGCGTTTTTTGAAAAATATACATGGGGCTGAGAAAAAAAATAATGTTTAAAAAAAAAATTTTTTTTTCAAAAAATTCCACAAAATGCTCATAACTGAAAAACTAGTCCAGATACAATTTTAAAAATTTGCATACATATTCTCTAAATTATTTCATTTGATACCTATTTCAGCGTTTTTTAAAAAATGTACATGGGGCTAAGAAAAAAAATAATGTTTAAAAAAAATATTTTTTTTTTCAAAAAATTCCACAAAATGCTCATAACTCAAAAACTAGTCCAGATACAATTTTGAAAATTTGCATACATATTCTCTGAATTATTTCATTAGACACCTATTTCAGCGTTTTTTAAAAAATCTACATGGGGCTAAGAAAAAAAATAATGTTTAAAAAAAATATTTTTTTTTTCAAAAAATTCCACAAAATGCTCATAACTCAAAAACTAGACCAAATATAATTTTGAAAATTTGCATACATATTCTTTGAATTATTTCATTAGACACCTATTTCAGCGTTTTTTGAAAAATGTATATGGGGTTAAGAAAAAAAATAATGTTTAAAAAAAATATTTTTTTTTTCAAAAAATTCCAGAAAATGCTCATAACTGAAAAACTAGTCCAGATACAATTTTGAAAATTTGCATACATATTCTCTGAATTATTTCATTAGACACCTATTTCAGCGTTTTTTGAAAAATATACATGGGGCTGAGAAAAAAAATAATGTTTAAGAAAAAAATTTTTTTTTTCAAAAAATTCCACAAAATCCTCATATCTCAAAAACTAGTCCAGATAAAATTTTGAAAATTTGCATACATATTCTCTGAATTATTTCATTAGACACCTATTTCAGCGTTTTTTGAAATATTTATAAAATTTTGAGAAAAAAATATTTTTGAAAAAAAAAATTTTTCTCATAAAAATTTGACAGAATGTTCATAATTCAAAAAATTGATCAAATACAATTTTCAAAATTCGTACACATATTCTCTGGACAATTTGGTTGGACACCTATTTTAGCGTTTTTCAAAATTTGTACAAAATTTTGAGAAAAAAAATATTTTTTGAAAAAAGCATTTTTTTTTCATAAAATTTGGGAAAGTGTCCATAACTCAAAAAATTGACCAAATACAATTTTCAAAATTCGTACACATATTCTCTGGATAATTTGATTAGATACGTATTTCAACGTTTTTCAAAATTCTTAAAAACGTGTATATATTTTGGTTTTTACAGCTTAGTTACAATATCATAGTCTTTAGTCAACAGTATCATAAAAAATGATCCTCTCCTTATATAAATAGTTGAACAACGTTTCGCATAAATTCCAGATAACTCTTCCACTGGCCTCTACTTCCGGTTGTCCCGGAACCCACTTAAAAAACTTCTTAAGAAAATCATAAAATAATTTATTTTTATCAAATAAGTTTCCCATATTTTATAATAAACAAGCACTTTGATGCAGCCGCTGGTTCCCATTACACGTACATGAAGTTTTGCTACACAACCGAAGGTTAATTTTATTAATAAAAGTCGAATCCAGTCACGCAGCCTTTTTAACAACAATAAACCAATTAAAGAGGTAACAATAGAACAGAGAAATGTCACCGGTGTTATTACATAAGGCTTAATTGGGCCGCAATAGGCGTGAAATACTGAAATAAATCGAATCGGAATTAATTATATTGTTGCGGATTGAATTACCGGTTGAGACCTTTTTAATAATGATAATTGAGGTAGGACAACTATGAAGAGAATTAAATCATTGAAAAAAATAACTGGATAAGATATCATAGTTTTTTGGACTACTAAAAATGAAGTTCTCACTTCACGATGAGCATTTTTGAGTCCAAAATTGCCATATCTCAGCAACTATGACAGCTACACTCTTGTAAATGGTCTCACTGGATTCAGAATAAAAGAATCCTTACAGTTATAAAGGTACAACTTATAGTTTTTGCTTAATCGATTGTCAAAGTTTGAGGAGGAAGAGGTCTAAGAACCATTGGTACAAACCGTTAAGAAAAATATTTTTAATGTCGAGTTTTAGTAAAATAACAAACGTATTCGTATTCGTACATCCTCGCGGTAATTAATACGGCATGATTCCCCACAAGACTAGTTAATAAAACATTCTCGTAAACCAGTTACGGAAAAAAAAGCAAAAGCAAAAGCAAAATAAAAATAGCCCGGTCAAGAGAAGCGGCTTTACGTCGCCGTATAGGTTGGCAACAAGGATCTCTCTCTTTCTTTCTCTTTAAAAAACAGAAGAAGAGGAAGAAGAAACGACTTAAGACTGGCCAGAGACGAACAGAGATGGCACTAATTTACTAAACCAGTTCTCGCTGACCATGTCGTGTGACGCCTGACTGACTTTGCTCGGTGTTAGAGAGGTTGCCGGGTTGCCAAGTTGGGCGTAAAATATTTTTATTTAAAAAAAAAAGCGGTGAGCTTTTAGCACTGAAATTATATTCTTGAATGTATATTAAGTTTTTAAGTTAAATAAATATATGTAATAATTTAATTATTAACCTTATTTAACAAAAAATCCATTGGTCTCTTTGACGTAATTGTTACGTATCCAACTAGAATTCAAGTGGTCCCAGGTTCGAATTAGTTCTGTGTTATTTTTTTTTTAAAGGTGAATTGTGTTAAGAAAAAAATTTGTTGAGAATATTAATGTTTACTATTTTTTTTACAATAAATTAATTTATTTATTACACGTATTTGGATTTCTTTCATTACTTTATTCACCACTGTGTGTGTGTGTCTGTGTGTGTTTTTTTTTTTTAAAATACATATATGTTTTTAACAATTTTAAAAACAACAAGAAGAAAAAAAAAGTGTAAATGTTGCTTGTTGGTCACAGGGATCGAACCCGTACCACAAAGATCAAAGTCAACAACACTACAATCAAGGCTATCAAGCCGCTACTCAATGGTCCCAGGTGAGGCTATTTTTGAGGCATTGCTGGTGTTTTGACTTCTCCAGGAACAGTACATGTATGTTACACTTTTACGAAGGAAAATGGTACGCAACTGTTTTTTTGAAAAAAAAAAATTTTTTTGAAATACTCTTGAAGCTATTGAATTTTTGCGCTGCGACGCATCGTTTTCGTATAAAAAAATAAAATCCATACAAGGGTCCTTTACTTGAAGAATTTAAAACCAAATTGCAATTTCATGATTTTTATTTTTTTAACAGACATTTTTGGTCATAACTTGGGAACCACTGGAAATATTTTCATAATTGTTTTATGACAAAATAGTGCAACTCCTGAGGATGAATTTCAGTGTAAGAACGTTACTCTGAAGTCAACAGTTGAATAGAAAGAGCATTTTTGGTTGGACCACTTCTTTTTGCTAACTTTTTTACCAATTTCTCACTTTTATTGCATATATTTCTAGGAAATAGTTGGATTTTTTTAAAAAAGAATTATGCATAAAAAAATCCAATTATTTTTGAACAATTTCATATAGGCTAAAAACTTTTTGAGTTAAAGGCAATTTTGTCATTAGAAGTACTACTACAATGACGATTATAAAAAATCTGCAATTTAAATTTAATTTTTTTTTTGGAAAACTAATAACACTACCTTAATAAAATGAACATTATTCAATGATAAATTAATTATTCTTAAAATGTTATTTAACATCCCAAAGTACTTATCCAATATTTTTGATGAGAGCTTAATTAAGCAGATCCTTGTATAGATACTATTTTTCTTACGCGAAAAAAATATTATAGTCTCAACCTTGAAACTAAAAACATTGTCTTTAATAGTAATTTTTCAAACTGATCAATTTCCATTACAATAACCCTGAGGAGGATGTTTATATGTATGTACATAAATAAAAAAAAAGACAAGGTCAATTATAATAATAATGAATAAATTGTATAAAAGCGGCTCATTGCCAAAATAATCCAGATGCCTGGTCGAATCCGGCGAAAACGCGACCTTGAACTTGGATCGGGGTTTATCAACCGCACAATTATTTCGCATCTATTAATAAAACACCCGACGACTAAAGTAAATATACAGAAAATGCGGCGCAGTTTTTTTTTTTGTTGGTTTATATGTACACCGTGACCCAAATAAATGCAACTGCTCCATCCAAAAACCTCCCTAGAAAAAAACACGCCCATTTACATAATTTATTATATATCAGTGAGCAAGTCACATCATTGAGCGTGCTAAATCATATTTTGTCATAACGGGTTTTGATATTCCCTAATCCGCTTACGGGGATTTAATGGGTCAAGGGATTACCCTTTTATATTAATTAAGGCCCTTTTATTATAATGAGGAATTTCGGGTTTTTTTTAGAGGGATTAAATATTAATTCGGTCTTAAGATTCACACGACGACGTATGTACCTCTCAGTTCTGATGTCACTAACGTTAAGGGATTCTTTACAGGGACCACACCCTTTAAGTTAAATCGTTTTGGTTTTATATTAATCAGACGAACAAATGAAATTTTAACAAATGCAAAAATATACAGGGAGTTTTGTTTAACGTAAGGATGTTGACGTGTATGTTGAATCACACATACAGGGTGAGTTTTTTAGTGTTACAATGCAATATGTCAAAAACGGCTGCAATTTTTTCTTGACATTTTGGTGACATTTCATGTATACCGGGGGGCACTTTTTGTGATATTTTTGACATTTGTCCCTTCACCCCCCTTAAGAGGGGGGGAGGGTCACTTCCTTATTTTAAATGGAATGACGTGTTTTTTATTCTTAAATACGAATCTACATAAAATATGAAGTCTGTTTACAAAAAATTTTTAAAATTGCTCTGCTGGTTACGGAATTATGATCAAAAATGTTTTGATTAAATTTAAAAATAATTCGAATATTTTACCATAATAACAGCCAATTGCCATGGAAATCCTACTGTTTATTTTACTAATATGGATGGAAATGAAAATCCTAGTAACAGTAGGATTTCCATGGCAACATAACAAGCAGTGTCGCATAAAAATTTTGACGTGTTATTAACAAGTAAAAATTGTATTTTTCTCATGTATTTTGCCTATATATTTTTTTGTGAAAATAGTGAATTTTTTAAAAAATGTATTCGTATTTTATTTCTCTGTTCTACTTGAATAACTTTGTTTTTTTTTCTTCAATACTTCCATCTAAAATTGCAATTTCTATTGTTTGATGAAAAAAATATGAACTCTTATTTTTTTTCCAAAATGTCTTCCTTAGGAGGGCCAATTTCAACGAAAACCCCCAATCCTTACAATGCTTACATTTAACAATAGATAAATGAGAATATTACAAATTAAATATGTTGATTTTTTCATAAAAATTAGAGACAAAAATTTTGAAATTTAAAAGAAAATGCCAGGTCCGGCTTGAAAATCTGAAAAATTATGTTATTTATAAAAACTCTATAAACTCATTTTTGGTCCGAAAATCTCATTTTTTTAAATTTTCTCATCAGGAGACCTAATTTTAATTCAGTAACCAGTCTATTGTATAATTATACTTATTTTATATTACATATAAAATATTTACTTTGTACTTTGAAGTATATTTAGGCACACCTGGAATTATTTTTTCTGTAGTTTTTGTCAAAACCAATTTAAATAAAAATATCCGTCCTCATAAAATCTTTTGACACGATTTAAAAAAAAAATGTAAAATGTGAAATTATGTTAATTTTTTCATACAAATTGGGACTCTTAAGACCAATATTTTGAAAAAAAAATTACTTTTGATTTTTTTTGAGATTTATACGAGAACAAACGTAATTTTTTTTTATTTTTAGTTTAAAACAAAATCCAGGTCTGTCCTTGAAAAAAATTAGAAAATTTTTGATATTTTTTTTTAAATTTTAAAATAGATTTTATTTGGCGTTTTATAAAATTTTATTTTATTAAAATTTTTTTTTTATAAAATTACAGTTTTATAAAATTTAAAAGGAAAATTCCAGACCAAAAAAAAATTATTTTTATTAGAAACTTTTTTCCTTAAAAGTCCCAATTTTTAATATCAACCTCTTATATTTTTTTAATATAGACCTGGAATTGAATTAATAGAAAAATTCCAGGTCCAAAAAATCCAAATTTTCGCCTTAAGAGCCCCAATTTAATTTAAAATAATTAAACTGTAACAAGTTAAATTATGTTGATTTTTCCATAAAAATTGATATCTTGGGACGGAGATTATTTTAAAAAGAAATGATAATTTTCTGAGAGATAAAGGCGGACCTGGAAATTTTTCTTTTTGAGTCTTTGTCAGCAACACCTAAAATTATTCGTTATATTATTTAAAATTCTAAAAAATCAAATAATTGTTCTTCATAATTTTTTCCTTAAGAGTCCCAATTTCAACAAAAAAAACCTAGTCTATTTTAGTAGTTTTTTTATAAGAAAATAGGACTCTTAAGACGGTCTTAATTTACATACCAAAATAATGATTTCATTATCACTTAAGATGTGCATGTGGTACATATCTCTAAAAATGAAAAAAATATTTTTTTAAACCCTGGTAAATCAATGCATTATAATCGGTTTATATAGGTCCAAAAATTTCTCAATTGTTTTTTGAAATATTCTCTCTGTTCCTACCTAAATTATATAAAAATTATAATTTCTTGTCCATTTTATTTATTTATACACAAATTACATGATTTTATTGTTATCTTTAGAGATCTCAGACTGAAGATGGGTTTATAGGTTTAAATTCGGTAAAAGTATATACATAAGTAGTTTTTTCAATTGTTTTCTTATACCTAAATGATCTTGATTTTGTATTTTTTTTACGCATTTTTTGAATTCATATAAGTAGTATATAATATTTTTTTTATATTTATATAATTTTATGACCATCCTTCGTGACACTTATACAGGGTGTCCCAAAAACGAGTGTCAAGCGAGCGCCCAGAGATAGAGCAACCCCAGGGGAATCCGAATCACCCCCATGTATATGATCCGATTTTTTTTAGTTTAGGAGTTATTACATTTTTTGTGATTTTTTAGTATTATTCGACTTTTATGCTTATTTCTGCTATATTCATAGTAAATAGGTAAAGCGAATGCCTGATTTTTATTTTATTATTTAGATAAAAGTTGACTCTGACAAGAACAAAGATAATTTGATCCAGAAATTAAAATATTGCTTACAAAAATTTTAATTCTAATCTATTTAAATTTTTTAACAGAAAATCTCCATGAGCTGTTAGAAGATGTTGATTTGGAGACAAGGAGAGACATGTTTTTTCAGAACGATGGGGCTCCTTGCCATTATGCGATAAATGTTCGAGAATATCTGAATAAGCGATTTAGACACAAGTGGATCGGTCGAGGTGGACCAATTCAGTGGCCCTCCAGGTCACCGGACTTAAACCCAATTGATTTTTTTGTTTGGGGTTACTACAAGAAGGTCGTGTAGGCTCAAGAGTCAAGAAACTAAGAATAAAAATTAATGAAGCAAAACAAACCGTAAAAAATAACAGATTAGCATTTAGACAGTTAACAGATAATTTTTTTCGCCGATGCAAAAAGGTCGTCATTTTGAAAACTTTATGTAATAATTAAAGATAAATTGATTAAAACCTTTTTTGCTTTATTTCATTTATTAGTAAATTTTTTTTTGTTTTCCGTTTAACTGTTATTTAGATAAGATGCGATAAGGGTAGCCCAATGAATTTTTTATAGTGAAAAGCTGATAGACCGATAAGGTTTCTTAAATAATTATGTTTTGAAAAAAAAAATTGCTGTAATTTTTAAAACGCCTTTAACTTTGTTGAACTTTTTTTACTTTGGTTTTTATGTCACAATTTATTTATTTTTTTGTAAGCAATATTTTAATTTCTGGATCAAATTATATTTGTTCTTGTCAGAGTCAACTTTTATCTAAATAATAAAATAAAAATCACCTATTTACTATGAATATAGCAGAAATAAGCATAAAAGTCGAATAATACTAAAAAATCACAAAAAATGTAATAACTCCTAAGCGAAAAAAATCGGATCATATACATGGGGGTGATTCGGATTCCCCTGGGGTTGCTCTATCTCTGGGCGCTCGCTTGACACTCTTTTTTGGGACACCCTGTATAAATTAGGTTTAAAATGGGAAGATTGGCATTTATCAATGTTTTTCTTCATATTTCTGTTTAATTTTTTTGTTACTGCCTAATTTAGCTTTGAATAACGTATTTCTGCTGACAAATATGTATTCCGTATGTATGCTTTTTCTTTTTAATTTATCTCCACTAATTTGTGGTCCAAATAGGTGTATAAATAAAAACCTTTTAAGAAACATCTTTGGTCGCTCAAAACAAACGAATGTTTTGGCTGACTCGACCATTTTAAATCAGCGGCTGTCAAAATATTGCAATATCTAATTGCACATTTTTTTATCGGTTTAACTGTAGTATTTTTAAACGGCACCGGCGGTATATTTCGTTTGTTTTTTCTTTTGTTGTGACTAAATAGACGTTTATATGTTTCTTTGTGTCATTAACGATCATATCTGTCTTTTTTATGAGAACCAGTTAAGGACACCAAGTACATATATACAAACTGTATTTTAATAGACATTAAATTATTCGGTTATTAGCCCATTAACTAATCGGCGAACGAAAAAACTTAACCTACACAACGTGAAAAGTATAGAGGTCGATGTGTGTTATATTATAGTCTGACGTCAGTGGAAAACTTTCTGGAATAATAAATTGCAAATAAACATACACACACACACACACGATTTTGCGTTAATTTTATCGGCCGATGGTTAAATTGCACATGGGGAGGGAGGGGGGAGAACGTATACAATAACTGATAAACGTTACTTTCTAAATAACCACTTTATTAACGTTTGTGTGTTTAGTGATTATATTTAAGCGATGTTTTGTTAGGTTGCATTAGTTTTTGCACCTATAAAGGAATCTTATTTATATATAGGGTGGCCCAGGATGAAGGATGAACCCCCAAAACAAACGAAATTTGGGGTGCAGCAAATAAAACGCACCTCCTGGTCAACTAGAACGATGCATCTATAATAGTTTGAAAATAAGAGAAATGTATTTTTTTTAATGGTTTTTTTAATTATTTCAAATGATTTTTTTTATTATGGTCTCAATTATATACAAAACGTATAATTTATTTAACACGTTAACCGTCAAAAGACATGACCGAGAATTTTTTTTATCAGGCTACGTGTTTTATATACGTGTCACACTCAATAAAGGATTCTTACAAGTTTCCTTGTTAATGCAACCATTTCACAATTATTGAATAGTTTTTTTAAAAGATTGAGAAAAATATTGTGTATCAATATTTTTAAAGGCTTTACAAGAATCCAAATTTTTAAAAAACTCATGCATCGATTTTAATGATTTTAACTTCACATAAAAGCTGATAAATTTCTTTACGAAAAAGATTATCACAACTTTCCGTGTATATACACCCATTTTGGAATTATTGAATAGTCCTTTAATGGATTGAGAAAAATCTTGATACAAATAAAGGTTTTATAAAAATGTAAATATCTTGAAAACTGATGCAACGATTTTAATGATTTTAGTATCATATAAAAGCTGCTGAGTTTCTTGACCAAACCAACTATGTAATCCTACAGGGGTAAGATACACGACCAGAAAAACTAGAAACCTTTATCTATAAAGGACTTACATAAGTCTGAAAATAATTAAAAAAAAAAAATTCCATACATGCCAGTCTGAACTCATTTTAGTCTGTCATTATATCAGCGTAATACATAACAAAGAATTTTTTTATCAGGCCACGTGACCCGTATACGTGTCATATTAACTATATACTTTTACGCGAGAGTAGTATGCACGGCCTGGTGAACCCAACTTTTACATGATTTCGTTATTTTTCATATGACCGCTAAAAAATAACCAAAGTGAAATTGATGAAATATTTCGTTTTAAAAATAATCTCGTGCTTCTCTTTATAATCTGCGGGATGTTTACTCTTCACGGTCCGAAGAAAATCATATTTATCGTTTGCCATTGAGGTTGACGGGAAACAAATTGGGTTGTCCGATGCAACATGCGAGTGTAAAAATTGTTTTTATTTTCTCTTAATATTGGCGTTCGATTATCATCAACTGTCTCTATCCATTTATGGGTTACTATGCCAGAAATATTTCATTATTCGAGTGACATATGATACTCACCTATTATTTCTCCAGACGAAATTGTATCAAATAACACACCAGACTGAATGTCACTTACATATGGATCCAAATAATGTTCCGATTACAATTTTTTAATGAACGTTTCAACGTATATAACAAGGGTAAAGTCTTAATTTATTTACTGTCCTTTACAATGATAAGCTATTAATTATGAGATGAAAAGAAAAAAGCGAAATGAGGTTAATATATTATTTTGAACTGAAGCCAGAAAATAACTGAAACATGTTTCCATAATTTCGGGTTTTTTTCAGTAAATACTTATCCGAGTCATCATATAACATAACGTTAGTTGAAAAAACAAATGATGACAAAAGGGCCAAATTTATTTTCCCAATGGGTCAAAAGGTCAATTTATTCTTCAGTGTGGAAAATAAAGAATTTAAGAAAATTACTCTAAGAACAATCCGTTCTCATGTTTTATAGAAAGGATGACTTAAGATAAATGCCTACGTATCTAAGCCAAAAATAAAACAAATGGCGTGGGAACACTAAGAAAATCTGGGTTACTCGATCCCTTTTTCAAGGTTGTTTATGTACCGAGCCCTATTTACATCCCGTTGCAGTGAGTGCATTTACCGTTTCCTTTTTCACCAGAGATTACTACAACCCACGAATAATAAATCATTTATAGGCGTGGGTTTGCTAATCTACGGAAAGGCCTATATATACAGGAGAGATTCTCTAAAATGTTGATCCTATTTAAAGGGAGATACTAACACAACCTTATTTGTTTAACGTTTCAACGCCTGGTTTACTTATATTCAATTATTATTTCCTTGCTAATTAACGTAGTGAAAATATATATAAACTTAATGTCATTGGTATAAAAATGTATTTTAAAAGACATCGAAAAATAATTGCTTTGCCTTAATTTTGTTACACCCTGTACAGACACATTTCATCATAAATATTCTTAAAAAAAAAATCTCTTTTTCAACACCCTGTATATCCAACAAAAGAAAAAATTCCGGTAGTAATTACGTCGCCAAAAATCTCACACCCGGCATCTTAATCATCATCTCACCCTTTCCGAAAAAGCACCCCTATAAGCTCGCGTGTGTCAGGAACAATCCTGATATACAAAGTAGTAATGGTCGGTAATCCAACCCCCGAAATATTCAAAACACATAAATTACGGGGTACGTTTCACACCCTAAAAAAATTTCGGAACAAATGCCGCTCAAATTGTTATTTACACACATACACACCCGAAATGCCTCGCATCTGCTATGTAGCTGTTCTTTGAGAGGTGGGACTTTTTTTTTGATATGTTTTTTAAAATAATTAAAGCTAGGTTTGTCTTTAAACTTTTTCATGAGTTAGTTTCATCTCACTTGTTTTTTTTATTTTTCATAATCTATAAAAACTGTTTAAAAGAATTATTTTATGGATTGTCTTTTCAATATGTTTCAGTTCAGTGGAAAACAGTTTCGTACCTTCAAAGGGGTTAAATTTACAAGGAAATTTGTACTTTTTTAGTAAAGAAACTCAATAGCTTCCATATGAAATAAAAATCATGAAAACCTTTGCATGGGTTTCCAAAATATTACAGGTTTAGTTAAACAGTTAGTTTTCAAAATAGTAAGCATACCATTCTTCAAATATTAATTGAGATGATCTTCTTAATCCCAATCAAGAGGAAATTCAACAAATTTTCTTTTGTTTTTCAGAGTAAAAATGTATAGTGAGTGTAATATTGATAACACTAGACTGACAGTAGAAAATCGATACAATTTTAAAGTGAAGAATAACTGAAGCGACAAAAATAAACTATTGAATAAGATTTAAAAAAATTAAAGACAGTAATAATAGTATTATTGATATGATTAGGTTCTACTGAAAACAATCGACGAACAACCGACAACGTGGTCCGCTCCTCGTCGTTTTTATCATCGCGTTTGTCCTTGACTGGGCTAAGTGCAACTTCACTTGGTTAACCGAGCCTGCATCGGTGATTCACTGGAGCGAAGCGTATTATTTATTATTATTATACGACGCCATCAATTGTTTATTACACCAACAGCAGCAGAATTATTATTTATCGATTTTTTTATGTGATGATTTCAATTGAGCAACCTATCTACGAATTTTCAAAAGTGTAACTCTCTTAGTTTTTAAATTACAGGGTTGTTGATAAGGTCGTTAAGAAAAAAATCAATTTTTCTGAAAATTTTTTTTCTCATCCCCCTGTATATTTTTCAAAGAACAACCCATGTACCAATTTTCAAAAGTGTAACCCTTTTAGTTTATGAGTTACAGAGCTGTTCACAAACCATCAACTAAAATCACATTTGGCTATCTTTGTGACCCAAAAATTGACCTCTAAACATGCGATATCTCAGTAACTTGAGGAGCTACAAACTTGTGAATAGTTTCATTGAATTTAAAAGGACGAAAAGATGTAAGAATCATGTAATAAAGTAATACATGTAATAAATCATGTAAGAAAGATGTAATGCCTCTTTTATGCAAAGATTTCGAGCTAACGTCTGCAATACTTATGTACCGTTTGAATGTGTGTAATAAACATAACCTAAACTGACATAAAGTAGCTTATGATTTATTCGATCAAACACTTTGCTAGTTACATTAGCCAGATCGATACCTTCAACAAAATCATCAATAATATAGAAAAAGGTGCGTAAGAAAAAACACTCACCTATTTTCCCATTCGGACTGTATGGATCGTAACTGCCACTGGACAGGGGCGAGGAGTATCCGTTGCTGATGACGGTGAACGCGTGCGCTCCCGGGGGTCCGGGGGAGGGGGTGAGCGACGGCGCACCCCCGCTCGGACTCGGCGAGCTGAGCCAGTCGGTCTCGACGGCGGCTCGACGCGGTTTTGCCGCCGGCGAGCCGCTGGTGCCGCCCCCCAAACCGCTGAACGGCCCGCCGCCATTGGCCTGCTGCTGCTGCTGAGACAGCAACGGCCCCCCACCACCACCGCCACCCGAAGTCGATACCGACACCATACCGTTCTAGAAAAAGAGAAACAAAAGCACATTCAAATTGTTTATTAATGCTCACTACATTTGAAATGCCTAAAAATAGTTTACAATAAAAATATCTTTTATTTTTAAAGCTGTAGAGATTCAGCTCGTTGAATTCCTATGTGGCAGTGATTTAAAAAGTTTTATAGCTTGGACCGGTATTCATTTTAGGCTCTTTATAATTCCTTCACATACTTAAGCATTAAAATTATTGATTTTTAGTTTTGAGAATCGAAACGGATTGAAAGAACTCGTCCATTATCTCAAAAAGACCTACGTAAGTACAAAAAAAAATGAAACCTCCAAATCTGGATTCAAAGGTTGCATGTTTCGCTAATAAAACATCATCAGACCTTATAAACTAAACGACCTGTTTAATATAGCTCGAACAGATGTTATAAATTATGGTAGCTATTGTTTGTAGCCATAAAGGTGGAAAGAGACTAAACAAACATTATTGATCAACAAGAGAGTTTGAATAGTAACTGTTCTGCAACTATCACGAGAACTATCATCAACTATTATTTGCCACTAATTTGCTTACTTATTCCACCTTAAAATTTAATACGTGCTGCTATTGCATTCCTCATGAATGTATCCAATTTCTAAATTCGCGACGCAATGTTTCAAAATCCGTAGGTATAACCCTCAAACGCATCTTATATTCTTCTGGATCTTTTATAGTCAATTCTCTTAGAAGATTAACAGATGCTCGTAATTCATATCCAATCCCTTACCCAAATTGTTTTTTGCCTATTAGTTTCTCCTTCTAAAATTTCCTCAACTTCATTTAATAAAACACTTGCAGCTTGCACTAAACATTTTTTAACAACTCTTGCTCGGTATGTTTGTCTAACCTGCTTTTTTTAAATTAATAACAAATGTGAATACAGTTACTTTACCAAAATGAGAAGATGTAAGGTATTCTAGGAAAAAACTAGGCGTGCAAATCAGGCTTAAACGTTAACCTGAGCGATTGCTGACTACTTACCGGCTGTATCAGCACCGTGTTGGCGGTACCGGTGATGGTGATCGGTTCCGCCTTGATGAGCAGCTGCACGTCGTCGGCGTCGGTGACGAGCTGCGTCTGCTGCTGGTCCGTCGCGGCGCGGGCGCCGCCGTAGACGCTCAATTCGTGTTTCAGGTCCATCATCGGAAAAAGGGCGGCGACGCGACGCGTCTGCGCGCTGCTCATCGACTAACGATCAGTTACCGGAGGGCGGGCGGTCGCATCGTACACGTCACTACTTTGGCTTTTGTTTTTTTTTTTCAGTAAAACGCCCCTCCCGAGTCCTCTCCCTTAATGAAATGTCTGAAACAAAAGAGAAAATTGAGCTCAATATAAGACATAATTAGGAGGTTCATTATAATACACAATCAAATTGGTAGAGAGTAATAAAACCTTATTAAGAATGCAAAAGGGGATGTATCCACTTTAGATACCCTCCCTATAGCATTCAAACCCTACCCTTTTTACACGTTTTATTCATTGTCTAAGTTTGCATACGTCCATGAAAGACCATAAAACTCTCATTACATTTTACACACAGTTTATTACTGTCCACCTATTTGAAATGCAGTATAAGAAATCTTGCTAAAATCTAGTCCGATAAGGATTATTAAATTATTTTTAATATATGTCACTTGTTTATCGAATTTCCGGGAAAACAAATGAAAAATTCATCAAATCCAATTTGAGGGCCGTCTCAAATTGCATGTGTCAATAATAAGTCGAGCCCATAGGGATTCGGAGCGGGGGAAAAAGTGGGTCAATCCTTTTTTCTCTCTACGATCGCCTCAGCTACTAATGTCATTACGGTGTATATGGGGAGCTTTGGCCTTAAGTGCTTGAGCCACCCCCGTTTTAAGAACACTATATACATTGTGCTGGTGTATTCGGTTTTTCTTTGTTTTTCCAGGGAAGTTTCTGGATTTCGGTTAGTTGTTTATTAGTCACAAGAGAGCTTAAATGACCTTTGAAGGGTATAAAATAATGAAGTTTTAGTTAGTGTTTCAAATATTGATTTTTTATTAATTGAGTATGTGGGACTTTTCAAAGGTGGCTTCTTAAATTTTAAAAGTTTTTGAAATAATTTTAAAACAGGTTTCTAATGGTTTTTGTGAGCTTTGTTCCAAAACTCATATTTTATAACTTTTTTAGTTTTGAATTATAAAACATTTTACTTCTAGAAAATACATTTTTTTAAAGGAACTTCCAGAGCTGATTTCTAAAATTTTAAACATTTTCTAAAAAAACCCTGAAATCGGTGTCTCATGGTTTTTTAAGAAAACGCTGAGTTAAAAAATTCAAATCTTTAACTCTCTTGATTTTTGAACTATGAGCACTTTGACCCTAAAAATTTAAATATTTTTTAAGGGATTGCCAAGGCTGATTTCTTGAAATTTAAAAATGCTTGAAATAATGCGATCATCATGATCATACATCTGATCGTCTTTTAGTTCTTAGCCTTCTCCAGAGTTTTAGGTTCGATCTATGTGGACACCATCAACTTTTTTAATTTAATTTTTGTGATTTTCATAATTTCGAAATTAAAAAACAATCAAATTTCATTTTTTTTTCACCAATGCATAAAAAAATATAAAAAATTGTAGTGACGACTCTTGGGATCGAACCTGCAACCAGTGGCTAATGTCGTAACTAATGGCTAAAAAAAATGCTGAAGATAGACCAAAGTTTACAGAATATATCACAGAATATATCTAATATATTCTGTAAACTTTGAATAGACTATGATTTTTAAGGTTACAGGTTCCATTCATATGACCGTCAATTAACTTTTTGTTTATATTTAGTTTACAATTTTTATGTTAAAAAAAATTTAATTTAAAAAAAATAAAATTCCCATTGCATCATCATAATTTATTCCTAAAAAAAGAAAATATCTTCTTCCTCAAAAAAAAAAAAAATTGGCGGCTCCAGGGTTCGATCCTTAACCTCCCCGACTAGAATCCATCTCAGTATCATCAGCGCTATATATCAATTATTGACGACATAATTAAGAAATGTTAGATTCAGATTTTTATTTTTAAATATTTCAAAACACAACCGTCAAAATTTGACATATAAGTGTATTATGATATTGAGAATGTCATTTTACATCAGAATATGCCCGAAAATCAATTGAATATTTACTTATTTTACGACGATCGAAGGGAAAAAGAAAATAAAAAATAAAAAGAGGGTGAGGGGGAGGAACAAGGCATCAAGATCCACCCTTTCGTGTTTTGGCCGACGGTATCGATTTGAATTTCGGCGCAAAAAATCCCGACGCTGTCTGACAAATCTGCCCGCTCGTATTAAATGATAAAACCCTCATTTGCGGCGAAATCGTGAAGGAAAAAAGGAATTTTTTCCACTTTTTCTGCTGAACATTTTAACACCGGAAAAAAAAAGTTATGTTAATAATTAGCCGGGCACTTGAGAATATTTAAACAAAAGACATTTTCGCCAGCGAATTGTCTCAAACAAGAGAGTGTCTTTCAATGGTTCTCATTATTAAGAGAGAAACATTTTTTCTAACACATTCATAAATATGTACATATATCAATTTACGATTAAAACAAAGAAAACTGGAAGAAAAACAATTATTTTTTTCAATTCCAGGTAGTTGAATTTAAATGTCCTAATATCTCTGATTGTACAAAATGTTCATGGCTCGCAAAATTAATTAGGTACAACTTTTAAATTTTGTACAAATATTCTTCAGACAATTTGATTGAACACCTATTTCAGCGTTTTTCAAAATATGTACGAGAAATTGAGAAAAAAAAAATTAAATAAAAAAAAATTGCACTTTCATAACCCCTAAATTGCTTTAACTGCTTAACTCAAATGGAGCAGTTTAGATTATTCAACTGCCTGGAATATATTTTATTATTTTGTTAAATCCAGGCAGTTAATAATCACGATACATTTAACTGCTGGGAAATACTACAACCTGGAATACTTTCCAGGACTCTTTTTCGGACTTTGGTTAATTTCTTAAAATCTTATATAAATGATAAACATTTATTTTCAATCCCACACCATCAAAGAA
The DNA here is from genome assembly GCF_022605725.1 of Anthonomus grandis grandis. Taxonomy (NCBI): domain Eukaryota; kingdom Metazoa; phylum Arthropoda; class Insecta; order Coleoptera; family Curculionidae; genus Anthonomus; species Anthonomus grandis. Next base: position 30,926,840 of record NC_065554.1, read on the forward strand.
AATATAAACTCTCGGTTAGATGCTTCCCTTTCAAAAATAAATAATAACCCTTTGGTAGTCATAATTTTTTTTTCAATTACACGCCCGATATAATCCGCAAAGCGTTTAATTTTAACGTAATTAACCCTAAGGCTGACGATGGGTATATTCAGCTTTTAAGCAGTATTTCAGCTTAAACGGCGGTATTTTTAGCTTATAGAGACAACAACCAACGTGTTAAAAAGTTTATAAAATGTTATTTACAAAATATCAAAAATAACTGAAAGTTATATGATTAAAAAGTTTCTGTAGATTAGTAATTATTTTACAAAGTGATGATGGTGAGGAATTCGCAAATGCATAGACTCGATAGTATGCTCCTCTTTGTTCCATTAAGTGGCGTTGTTCAATTTTTTGGAAGACAACAATATTATTTCTGGATCACCTTTTTAAGTCTTCCACATATTTTTTTTATTTCATTTTGTCCCCTTATTTTAGCTTCTTTATTACTAAAAAAAAAGCATTTTCTGCTCACTGATTAAACTTCCACGAAATTCGGTAACAATCACTTGGCGAAAAAAAATGAAATCCTATTATCCCATCACATCTCTCCCTCTCACCCTCCTCGCGTCTCGTCTCTTCAAATCCAGAATAATTCCACAATGTTCACGCACATACATAGTTATCAGGGTGCAATACTCTCCCCCACCCCTTGCCAGTCTACCAGCGGCACCTTTATATATATATATATATGATGGCGGGGTTGTCTAGACGGTTCGTATGGATAGAAGGGCGGCAGGGGGGTAAAGGGACGGGGGAGGGAGCAGACTCCCGCCGCCCTTTCGTTCGATAATGCGGACTGTGCCGAGCGAGCCAAGGACGAAGGTCGATGGATTCGGCCCGGAACGTTGCAAAAGTGAAATTCACGACGCACAACAGTTTTTAAAAAAATCTCTCATGATGGATTAAGGGTGAGTAGGGAGCTGGGGGGTCGAAATCGTCTTTTTTTTTACTTGGATTAATACTTTATTTGAAAGCAATGTGTGAGCTACTCTATAAGAGGTTAATCCAGAGTGGATTTACATACAGTCTGGAAATTTTGCAAAATTGTTTCACCAACCCTTAGTTGGTGGTAGTTTTACAGGAAGAAATGAAACACCATGTTATATTCTCGGGTGATTAAGAAATGAGACTTTTAATACATAATCATAAGACTTGACGTGATAGATATGCATATGATACACAACGATAAACAGATTATAGGATGCCATATAGGTTTTCGAGTAAAAGATATGAGCAGCGAATATATTCTGAACAATTTATAATAAAGGCTATACGAAAATACATGTGAATGACAATATAACTAGTGATTTTTAAATGCTCACATCTCCAAAAAGAAGAGAGCTGAGACTATGAAAATTGAAATACAGCATTAGATACGTGCTTAAGCGTGTTTTTTCAAAAATGTGTAAAATTCAAGAAATCAGCTTTAAAGGTTCCTTAAAAAAAATTTAGGAACTAAGTGTATAAATCCATTAAATACTTATTTCAAGGATTTTTTCAAAAAATGTTGAAATCCTTGGAAGTTCCTTTAAAAAAGATTAAACTTCTAGGAACAAAGTACTATTGGCTCCATTATATGACATATTCACTATATTACCAAAAATCAATTCGTTTTCTACATCCCCAGATGCCGAAAATCTTTGTTGTGTCTGGTGCGTAAGCCACCGCTCCCGATATTCCCGTCGGGAGTAAAGATTTACGAATGTTTTCGCTTTCCCTTAAAAACGAAGGGAACAAGTGACGCGTCACGCCCAGCCCAAAATAGCCGACCCTACAAATAATATTCTCCGGGACTATTTTCGTTCTTTTGTTCCTCCGGGTTTATTTTCGCTTAATATTTGCGTCGGGGGAATTAGCTCTCTTAATTTCACTTCGCTTCCTCCCGTTTATAAAGGTCGAGACAGGGATTTTTATGTTTTATTTTAAACAATTACCTACAACCAGTCGTACTCATATAATACGCAAGTTTATTCAGCTCGAAGGACCAAATGACTATTAATTTGGCCGTTTAAAACGAATGAAGGCATTGATGATATATGGGTGACTTGTACCTGTCAATGTCAATTCAATTCTGTTTTATTCTAAGTCTGAAAACTTTTTAATTGACGTAAATATTATGGGGAATATTACGCCTTATCCATAGGTTAAAATGAATCTATTATAGAGTCGCAAAATATGGAAAAGAAACATTAACTATAAATATCAAATTATCAAGAGCCCTATGAAAAAATTTTAATTTTTTATACTTTTATTTGCATTTTATTACTTTAGAACAAAATCATAATTTAAAATTTCTTGCTGCTGCTTAAGGATCGTTTAGAAACTAGTAAGAAAACTTTATGACAAATATTTCAACGATTCATAGGAGTGTCAACATATAAACAGAAATATTAGATCCAATAACAATTTATGTATTAGTACATGTACTTACGTCGATTGTTTAAAATTTTCATTTTTATTTATAAAATATGAAAATAATGAATTCTCCCCTTTATATTAACATATCCACACGACAAATTCCTCACTTACAAATCCGAAAAACTCTTAATTAGTTTTTTGTGTTAAATGTGAGTGACAACTCAATCAAACGAGAAGATTCGAGTTCAACTTTTCAAAATGATTAGGGAGTGAGCAGGAGGGGGTGAGAGGGGACAGTCGACCTCAACCTACCTATGGCGGAAACGACCTTCGCCCGGCGGCGAGGGTGTTTTAAAAAACCGAAGAGAGGGAGGCGGCGGAGGAGGAAGAGGAGGGGCGACCAACTCGACGGAGCTTCATCGATCCAAAAGTGTCGCGTCCGCCCTTCCACCCTTTCCACTCCAGCCGCCCCTTCGTCGCGGGAAAATGCAGTTGCTGCTGCTGCTGCGACTGATTCAGCTCTGGATTCGACCTCTGAACCCTTGAAGGCTACGACCTAAATAGCTGTGGAGGTGCGAGTGAGATGATGGTTAAAAAACGGGGAAAAGGGGTACAGAGGGGAATTAAGTGTACGTGATAATGTCGCGATGGGTGTGAACAATCTTATTTATCAGTGACGTACTCACTAACTTTGCTTCTTTAGATGTACATATATCAAATACAGGACAGAATATTTTTCCTTACAATCCGCCTGAAAGGACCAACGACAAACAACGAACAAAAGACGGTCTGAAACAGACGATACTCACAAAAAATAACAATGGAAACATCTCGACACCGAACAGGTGTCAGCTTTCGTTACATTAAAAACCAAAAATTACCTTCATCACCTATGTAGAGGTGATCTTCAATTGTTTACATTCTAGAAGCTATTTAGGCAAAGTGAGTCAAAGATGACATATCAAACTTCGTGAAATTTTAAATAGAATGTTTTATAAAAATTCATAAAATCAATTTAATTTTAATAAATAATTCTTACCATATGTTAGGGTGCATATGACACAAAACATCCTTGACGAACTTAATAATGCTGCCAAATACAATGCATGCAACAAACCCTAACCAGCACAACACCAAACGACCTTACCTTTAATCCTTAGCAACCCCCGCACAAATTCCTACATGTCTAAAGTTCCGACCCCTAATAATAAAAAAAACAAATGAAAACAATGATCTTCCACCACCACCACTAGGTACAACCATGTTGTTTGACACGAACGAACAACAAAATCAACAAGAAACTTTTCTATTATCCTATAGGGGTATAATATGGAGAGAGCGCGTCGTCTTGTGTCGGCGTCGCGACGCGTGCGATACAAAACATTTGTATTCGGTTTTAAGGGGAGAAGAGAAAGAGAGCGTCGCGGCGCCCGTTGGTCGGACGTCGCGTCGGCTGCACCGACGCAAATCGTATCCAGGTCACCACAGACAAATGCACACGTTTTCTACAAGAATATAAAAACTGATCCAAGAGCGTCTCCCCCTGATGTTGTTGGTGGTGATGATGATGATGATGATGGCGCGCTGTTGTCTTTTGTTTATTGCAGATTTTCAACATTGTTTGGTAATTTTGGAGTGACCCGATGAGGTTTTTTCAACTGTTTTCTCCACTTATTTTGGCCTTGTAGCTAATTTCATTTGTCTGATTAAAAACTGAAAAATTCTTAAGAAGCGGCAACAAGGCGTTCCATAGTTTCCTTTCTAGGAGGGAGAGGATCATAAATCGGGGGTGGAAGTGAACCCGACTTCCTTTGTGTGTTGTCTCGCCTTTGTTCGGTCACGTTTGTTTTTCTCTTATTTTGAAAGTTATTGGAGACAGCCAATATTAACTCAAAGTACTTTAAAAAGAAGATTGAGTCTAGGATCGTCGTATAACGCTAAGAAGTACATTTTGAATTTTAGATTTAAAGATGATCCTATAATTTTCATTAATTGTCATTATTCAGCTGTTTTTTCATTAATAGTTCATACTTACTGGTATTTGCAGGTTTCTACATGAATCCAGAAAATATAGATACTATAGAAATATCAAAATCTATGAATGATCTTCTATTATTAAAAAAACAACAGACCAATTAGCTATACTCTTTAAGGTTTCCTTATATATTGATTATTATAGTGTAGTCGTGACACAATTTAAAGATTATTTTATTCATTTATTATAAAACATTAATATAATAAAAAATTATAAAAAATTTTAAGATATAAAATACCTACTTATAGCTGAATAATTCAATTGTCTTTGGAATTATACATTTTTTCCCAACCTTAAGACTGCCTCTTGTTTTTTTGTTAATTAAAAGAATCTTAATAGTTAGAATATAGAATAATAGAATAATAGATTTTTTTTTTTAATAATTTTTTACAAACAAAATTAAATTTAGCATATACACATATGAGGTATAATTTTAAGGAATTAAATTAAATAATTAATTAAATTGTTCTTATTTCGATTATATCCGATTCTAGATCTGACTTACATGCGGAGGAACCTGGGTTCAAATCCCTTCGGTGTTAAATAAATTTTTATTTTTTTTTTTTACAAAGTTTTGTTTACAACTTTTTGCACGTGTCAACTTTTGACAGGTCAATAATTTTTCTTTGTCTTTTCAGTCTTTTGCTTTTTTTGTCAAAAGTCAACAGTTTTTTTAACGAAAACAAAGTTGGTTATTAAGTGTCATTTTAATAGACTAATGAAAAAAAGTTTCGTTTGTTTTTTCTTTAATTATCTATAAATCTGTCAAGTAGGTTCCTTTTTACATGCAATTGTATACGTAAAATATACGTTTAAAAAAAAATCAAAAAATATTTTTCTCTAATTTATATAGCAAGGACTAATTTAAACTAAAGGAAATAATTTGTTTTCTTTTTTAATTTTTCAAAAAAACGATTGAACAAATTTATGGAAATATTAAAAAAATTTACTCTTAAATAAAAACCGAAAAATAACATAATAAAACATTTTACTCATTTTATTTATTCACCGACGACTTCTAGAAATTCCGCATTTAATTCAAAACAAAAGCACATCAACGTCCAATTTCCCCCGAGCATATACATATTATAAATGTTCACATCCATCCGAGATCCACGACGACGCAATTGACACCCTGTTTACCTCATCACCCCCGCGCCCAAGGACAAATCCCGGTGCAAAAACAACATAGAAACGCGGATGGGGAATAAATAGAAAATTCGACCGTGGGAAATAAAACTTTTTAATAATACTCAACTCTTTCATTTCGAATAATTCACGCATCTGTGCGTTGGACATAAATCGTTCCATCAGGATCCGAGAGAAACTGGGATGCGGTTTCAAGGTACAGCAGAAGGGTCACTACATATAGAAAAAGTGATAATATAATTAACATTCTCCTAAATGTCTGAAATTAGGTTAGGAACACCCTAAAATTCCAGTTTTATTATCCAATTGGAGTCACTACTTTGAAAAGAAAAACATACAATTCCAGTAACAGCCTCGTGGGCCTTAATAAGCTGTCAAACACCGTTTAAAGACCTTAAAGGCATAACAAACAACGTCCCAAAGGTCCTTCGTCCTACGAAACGGGACTATTTGGAACGCAATTGTTTAACGACCGTCGCTCAGAATGTGTCGAGGTCATAAGAATCCTGCCAAGGCCACGCAGGCTCACTGCATCCCCCTCCTCCACCTCCTGGTGCATCCAAAACGCATCGAAATTGGGTCATCCAGGCTGGAAACTGGGACACGATGAAAATACGGGATTTTCCGGGAAAAGCTCCGGTACAATATGCCTATAATAACAAATATGTACGTGTTTATGTTCCATAATTTGAGTTTGAACTTTTTTTTATTAATAGCAGACTGGCTTAGCAGTCTGGAGTTGGCGCAGAATAACAATTGAATATTATAATTTTAAGTTACACCCTATATTAGGGGTCAAAACTTATGTAATTTATAAATAATTTTATAATGCTAAATTTGCAAAACTTTTATTAAAATAGCATACTGGTAAATTTGCGCAAAAATTGGGTGGTAAGACAGAGTCGATGGTAAAAGTTGTGTACTACAAGCCGGACGTTTACGGTTCGATTCCTGTCACCGTCAATAAACTTTTTCTTTTAACTGAGTTTTAATGATTTATATAAAAACTCAATTAAAAGAAATTATGATGATTTTAAATATATTTTTATGTATTTCTCTACTTTGTTTATACCTACAAAAAATATATATAAATTTAAAAGAACTAAATATAGTTTTTTTTAATAGTAAAAAGTAAAAAAAAAAATTAATTGACGAACACAGGGATCGATACATAAACCCCAGGATGGCAGCCCACAGCCTTATCATCGGCGCTATCCAACCGTTCGTTCTCGCCGAATATTTGAATGCTATACTTGTTCATAGTTTTATAAATATTTTAATTATTGTACGTATTCTTGGTACTATTAATTCGATTTTTTGTGATTGTGCATAAACGTATGCTCCTCAAGGTCTGTTTGACCAAAAAATTGTTTACTTTTCGGTTAAGATATTATATAAACAATAATTATTTATTATGGCACCTTGCATCAGGCTAATAAAGATTTTATTGCCAAGTTAATTTCTGGGTCGCTATTGATGTTCACTTTATTGCGTTTATATATATTTTTTTATAGTTTTATTAACGTTCTCGCTTTGATCACCTTGAGTTTAAAATTCATTTGTTTCAGAACGGTGCCCAAAACCACTGACGATTGTGAGAAAATTATGAGAACTTTTAATCTATTTTAATTAAGAAAAAGACAAAAATTCGCTGGCCTACGGTCGATGGTATAAATTATTATACGCCCCGTCACATCTTCAACTTAATTTCCATAAAAGTATCTACATAAATACAATTGAAAGGCCGCAAGAAGATATTTATGCAAACTAACCGCAATTACCTGGCAGCTTAAAAGTAAAACTATAATTAAATCCGTCAGGTGGCGTTAATTTGCTGCTTTCTGTTATGTATAAACGCTAAAGGGGTTTTATTGTTCATTGTGTCGGAATGAGCCGTAAAGCATCGATGTAATAAGCGGGAATAACAAGGGTTTTGTAAAGCAAGTAGTTAGTAATAATTTATGTATACCTAGCAGTTTTGTTCCATCATAATGTAACGGGCATTAGTAGACAAGAAGTTTTATATTTTCGAAACTATTACTGGGACTTAGTTGGACCTTCGATAACACTTTAAAGAATAGTTTCCCAATTCATTCGTCTCTTGTCTTATAAGAAAATTCCCAGTAGTTGTTAAGATGTTGAATATTGAAATAGGTGGTCCCAATGTTTTCTACTGGGTAAAATGTAGAATTAGACGTAGAAGAAGACGTGGAAGATTAATGAAGTACGACGTTTTTGAAAATGAACGTTGAATCGCAATTAGGCCGCATTCGAGTCGAGTCAAACCTGAGTTAAATCTGATCCGAATCTGAAATCGTCTGCGCAACAGGTTAACCACAGTAATAAAGAACGCGCGGATTTTATGCTCTCCGCCGGCCCATTTATCTGATCCATCTAAGGAATTTGTCCTTTTCTCTTCGCTTTTATGCTTTTCTTGTTCGATCTTTTTAAACTGAATATATGCAAATATCTAGTATTCTGTCTTCAGTTATTGAAAATTTTAGAATTATGACGTAATAACAAAAAAACAGTAATAATTGTATATGTAAAATTACCTAGTGACGTAATTGTTATAGATCAAATTAGCATGCGGAAGGTCCTGGGTTCAAATCCCGTCGGTAGTAAATGTTTGTTTTATTTTTTTTACAAAATTAATTGGATCAGGAATAAGGTTTGGTTTTATAAAATTGGTATATATTATTTTTTACATTAAAATATTTTATGTACTACACGTAATTATTATGCTAACGTATCAACTATTAATATATTATAACGATTTTAAAAGGCCCGCCGTTTGTCTTCTTGGCTTAATTGTTATGGATTTGATTTTCAGGCGGAAGGCCCTGGGTTCAAATCATGTAGGTGATTAAATTCTTTTTTTATTTTTTTACAATGTTACTTGACTCAGGAAGACAATTTTATTTATAAAATTTATATTTATTATAATAACATATTTTAATTATGCGTTTAAAATGTTTTTGTTACTTTATTATAAGACATTAATATATGTAATTAATTACAAATGATAAAAATTCGTTGTTATAAAATATAATAAAGTGATTCAATTGCCTTTCGGACTCTAAATCCGTCTTTTGTTTCTTTCTGTTTAGTGTAAAGTCAATCACATTTATTTTGTCAGGCACTTAACACGGTGTCCCTGTATATGTCATCATCAACGTATGATTTCAAAATTGCAGTCGGATAACTAATGTGTTTTGATGGGTCGTAATTGTCGTCGTCTGGAACAAAAAAAAGAAGGTCAAACTAAACAGCGGTCATTCGTCACTTTAAAATAACAAAACACAATCATATGTTTGTTATATATACATTTGTTATTTTTTTCAACCGTTTTTACGCCATCTGATTTTAAAACAATTCCATCTTTTCTGCTCTAGATTTTATTCGGTGTGTACCTGTTGCGATATAAATAATTTAAATTTGGTGTCACCTCGTTTTATATAAATCAAGATTTTTCTTCACAATTCCGTTTCCACACACACACACACACGGTCAACATAATTTAAATTTAGAGCATTTCGAATTAACGAATGTGTTTGTCGCAAAAATGGCCGAAGGCCGCCACCTGAAAACTGAGATTAATATTATGCGACGGTGATCATAGACACACTTTGTATGTTATATAAGTACAATTATTTGTATTTTATATATTTTCATGGATTGATGGAAGAAGCTTGTAAACACTTTTTTTTCCCACGGTCTATATCAGCGGCCATCTTAGATCACACACAATTATTTATGACACTTTTCATATGACTTTCAGTGGCCATGTTGGACCCTCTTTATGTCCAGCAAGTAACAATATTTTGTTTTCTTACAAACAAATAAAAAAAAATGATTTGTTAACAACTGAATTAATTTTTGAACTTTTCCAGGCAGTTGAGAATATTCTTAAAACAGCACAAAATAGAATATTTAAGCAGTATTTCATTTTGACTGTATAACATGAAACATCAAATTTGATTTTGTCCTTGACAAATGTTTGACTCCAAATTTCTCGAAAATGGTTGATGTTGCATGAAAAATTATAAGAGTCAATCTTGTACAGCATAATTCGACTAATAATTTTGATTCATACATATTTTAACATTTGACCAACAAAAATAAAGATGTTTAAGGATTTGTCTGGTATTTAGCAATAAGATTCCATTATTTTGAGAGACAATTATAAGCAATCCAAACAAGTCCAATTTTATGCACCTTATTCGAGAAATAATTGAATTCTTTAATAAACAAAAAGAAAACTAATATATACCCTTAGATATAAAACAGGGCGCGGTCAAAAACCGTATTTTCGACGTGACCTACGCCAACTCCGCATCTGACGTGGTTTTATAAACGGGTGGGGATTTACGGAGGAGTCGGAGGGTTGGCTGGGGGGGTGAGAGAGAGAGTTTTCCCGGTTTTCCATTCAAGTGCACCGGGGATACGTCGCGGACGCCACGTTGCCAACTTGTTTTGCTTAGATTTAAATTTTTGATTGATTGATCGATTATTGGGTATACAGACGAAGAAATAAATGACTTACTTTTTCATGTAATTATGTTTTAGTAATAAAGTTTCCTTTAAAAAAAAAAAAGTAAATATGGCAGCATCGTGATGTTTATCAATTGAATTGTTTTAAGTTCAGTTTGTCCATCTTTTGTTTTTTTTACCTTTTATTTAAAATTTAAAAAGTTGGTGAAATTATAAGAACACAAAAACAATTGATTGTTTTTCTCCCTCCTCCAAACAATTATATATTTATTTTTGTTTCCTCATTTTATCTTAATTAGTTGATTTTAATTCTCATGTTAAAACAAACGAGAATCAAGTCGGCGTCGCTCGGTCTCGATATAGAGCAAAAAAAAATGGCGACCAATTAACCGTCACCGCTGGTGGAAATATTCAACGTCGGGCAAAAACTTTAATATTAGAGGGTGACATCATCGTGATCATCATCTGCGAACTTATTTTCGGATTTTAGTTTTAGACGTGCAGTCTGACGACGGGAATTTAACATCTGTACATAAAATAATTATTACATTATATACTACTTTAAATGACGTCACTTCAATTGACTAATTAACATATACGTATAGTGGTCAACCATTCTCCATTAAAAAAACCGATGTTCTTCTGTTTTTCCGATTTTAAATCGTGCAAAAAACAATTGACATTCATAAACAAATATTAAAGTTACCAGTGATGCTTAATGCGAATAACCCTGATGTATGTATAGTTGGTTCTAATGGATATTAATTATAATGGTCTACCTCCCATTTCCAGTAATTGATACGATGTTGTTTTGTTTTATTTTTAGTGTATATGGCAAACAGCCATCCATCGTTGTCAAATGTTTACATCTGAAAACAAATTTTTTTTCCCCACGGTATATGATATCATTTTCGCGCTATCGCTGTTAAAAATAAGCTGTTGGGAGTTTGTTTTAAATAATTTTTAATATATCTTACAGGAAACTTCATTCATCAATTAAAATGTCTATGAAGTCTTACAATTTTTTGCACCGTATGGCAACAGCGTTACATGAAATGGAGTGAAAATTGATTGATGTCACATGTTTTACATTCATCAATTTTAATATCGCTACTTAAACCCGTTTACGTTAGATTCATTAATCCAAATAGACGTTAATAAAAGCAGATTTCTTAAAAAATCAAAAACAATAAAACCAACAATGTGTGTGGGATTTCGTAATTAACTGTGATGGCGATGTCGTTAAATAATAATAATAATTTATATTATTATAATTAATATATATTTTTATATGTTTTTTTACTTAGTTTTATTTATTTAATTTAATTTAAACGCTGTATATTTTTTCAAACAAATTCCGTAGATTTAATTAATTCAAAATAGATGCTGTCTGAATGTAAAGGAGTAATATCAAGAAGGCTTAGAAGCAAAAGCAAAATCATAAGGATGTTAATTGATTTTTCTAAGCATTCTTGACTAAAATCCATAGCGTTAAAGATCATTGCATACTATAATAAATTTCCTGTTACATAGGAGTACAAGAAAAGGGCGATAGTCAAAAATTGTTTTACTCGGAGGACACATGCAAAAAACTTAAATTAATTGCTGCAGGAATTTGAATGACATTTCATAGACATGTTAAGAAAAGCCTGAGAAATAATTCAAAACAAAAATTATGCAAATCGGAACATTAGAATGTGAGTTATATGCTAGAGACCTAAAAACAATTTTTCTATAATATAGATTAAACATCAAAACAATGAATGGTGAAACAGTTTTCATTATGTAAATATGTCAATTTGAAGTCAAAAAAGTTCTGGTAAATAGCAATATTTCTTTTAGCAATACCCGCAACAATATAAAACTTGTTAAAATCGCAATGTAAACCTTGTAGATGCATTATCTAAATTATTTATAGTAGAATCATAAAATGCCGGAGAAAACATCTGCAACACACACACGTTTATTTATTTATTCAGTGCATTGAACAAACCGGAACCCGGTCAATTGCCCTTGATTTATCTCCGAGAAATTTTAATTTAATTAATAAAATAAGTAGCCGTATAATACGGAACGGTTAAATAATACTCATAAACAAAGTCTCCCGCCGGTTCTTCGAGTTCTCCAACTCCAACAGAACCGGAGGAAATCGCCTTAAATTGGAATTTATCGGTGTTTGCGTTGTTCGTGTTAAATGCACGATCACGAACTAAAACGTATTTTGTAACAATAACAAACAAACAAATGAACAACGTTATATACCTTGTCACAGCGGGCGCTAAACACCTCGTTTCTCTATTGAGAGATGGTTTTTGTTACTCGATTGGTTGATTTTCATCAGGGTAAAAAGGCGTGGGAAAATCATCGTCAATTGTTTCATAAGGGAATGTGATTTATATTTATTGAACTTTAGCTCTAAGAATTTCTCAAGTTATTGAAAAATGTTCAATAACTTCAAAATTATTTTATTTCCAAAGAAACTTTTAAGAATATATCATTAAAGTCGTTACATGAGTTTAAAAGATATTTAGATTTTTCTACAGCCTTTTTGGAATTTATTCAAAAAATAATTGCTTTATTTGAAAAAAAAATTAATAATATTTTTATTTTTTTTTTTGATAATTTCTAAGACATAAAAATTATAAAATTAAATAAAAAAATTTAAAAAAATTGGCGCTCCTAGGGATCAAAATCTTACCATCTGTGCTAGCAAAACAATTGATTACGTTTACGCAAATTCATATATAAGTCATATGACGCTTAGTGTTCAAAAACACTTCGTTTATTTTACAAGTAAATCTTGTTCTTATGGACTAATTGAAAAAACACTAATAACTCTATCGTCTTCACAATTACATGTGTATTGTATATTCCTACAGAATGTAAAACTAAGTCTAATTGACTATTAGCCGTCAAAAGATCTCAGTAAATGAGCGGATTTATTATGTGTGCGTGTGTGTATCTGCATCGGCTCTCTGTGGTATGACGCCAAGGCCATCTTGATTTAAGCCGTCTGCGCTCAATTCGACCATCTCGGTTCTCTCGTACATTCGCCGAGTGTTCAAATGCATTCGATATTATTATTTATTTGTCTGGGACGTGAGTCGTTTCTCCCTCTCCACCACCGAATATTCAATTATTTTCTTGAAAGTTCCTTTCTTTTTTTAAACAATTGCTACACTATTTAGAAAGTGGTATTTCAAAGCCAATTTGACTTCATCAAAATTAAAAATCTTTCTTAACTTCCCTAGGTCTAACTTAAAATGAAAAGCACATACATATTTTATTTAAAGGTATTAAGACCCAAGAGACTAAGTATTTAATTATTTATAATAAGAAACGAAGGCCATCAGTAGGTCAATTATAATGTGAATTATTTGATTTTCAATTATGTAAATCGAACCAAGTAACCAACAGCAGCAGCACCAATTTTAAGATAATCTATCCATTAAGAAAAAAAAGAAATGACTACTTATCACAACAACCTAATACAGTAGACCAGCTCTACGAATTTCCATATATGTAGCAACAACCAAACTTGAAACAAACGAGTACCAAGAGCAACGCAGCTGACCCAACAGTAGATCTAAATAAAAGAAATTACCTTGTAACCCGGTTCTCTGGTAATCCAATAATTTTCGCGTTATCACTGTCGCCGTCAGTCGCACCGCACTCACTTGCACTTAACGACGTCGCTCAAATCAAGTTATCACTGATCACAGTCAACGCGACCTCCCCGATCTTCGTTTGTTTCGTTGACCCTGAGCCGGTGCGATGCAACATTTGAATAACGCGAAAATGTGAACTGCGAGATGCTGCTGCTGCTGATGCTGTGCATCCGTTTCAACGAGATTTTGTGTTCGAGTATACAGACATACATACACATGTGATTTCAAGGACAATATGGACTGCATATTGGTATACAGGGTGTTGCAACGATGTATGAATATAATGCAATGTAGTGTAAGCATTTCCCAGCTGTATATACACTAGAAGACACGGAACATCTAGAGTAAAGGGCAATAAAATAATTATCACTAGGAAAAGATAATTGATGCATAGGCACGTTATGATCACGAAGAAGGATGTATTATGGTAGTATGGTCTCGTCTTGAAAAAGACGACCATGGTAACTGAATTCCGACAGTGTTATCGGTCGGCTTATCATTTTTGTTATACTTTGGTATCCGTGTGCTAAATAAATTTATCCTTTTATTAAACGATTTATTAATTTATTTCCTGGAGTTTACAGTATCTAGTATGAATAACAACTAAAATATAGTATTGGGAATTCCGTTTATACAAGAAGTAGATACCAACTTCGTTCATTTAAACGGAACACCCTATAGAGTTATAGCCTCTAAATGTCTAATCCAGGTGTGGCACTATAGAGTTTTTAACTCAAATTACCCTCTCCTTGTCTTCTCATAAATCTCACGCTATTCCTTAGTCCCCAAGAATCAATTTAACTTGTCTCGGAGATGTATGGAAGGAACAATACCCTTATATACATATCTGTCCCATATATCAATCAATGTACAACATATAACATAAGCCCGATGATTGTTTACAAAACGTTCCAGCTTCTGATGTCGTAAATTAATCAATTTGTTTATTATTTGTGGAGGTTACAATATATGTATATGCATCCAGACTTAAATAAACGTTTATTGCCAAACCGATGTCGTCTTGTCGGTTGTCGGGAATTAAAGGGGCAATGCATCAAACCAAGGCCGTCGACGGACCATCTGCACCAATACAATTAGGATTGTTTATAATTAAACAATTCAAAGTGCTATTGGGTTTTAAGGTTATGTTGGATTTGTCCGATTTAAGATTTTACTCAAAAATGATATATTTCTCTTGAATACATTGTCATAGAGAAGATGTATTTCCTAACGAAATGTTATTTTTCAACTGTTTATATCTTGAAAATGGTTCGATATATAGGGGGTATCATGTGACCCACTAAATTTCATAGAATTTAAAAATGTATTCAAATAATGGGCCCGTTATATAAATATAAAATAATTAAATTTACAATGACTTTTGCTTAAATTATATGGAAACTTCGAATATCCATTATCTTATTACATATTTAGATTCTAGGTAAAATTCTAATAAATTTAATTTATCACATAATATATTTTGGTCAAGTAGTTTCTCAGATGTAAACAGTTGAAGATAGTTATAGAATTTCAAATTTAACTGTATCTCGAAAACAGTTTTATCTAAGTGTGTTATGTGACCCATCAAATTCCTTGGAATTTTTACGTAGTAATATTTAATAATTGTAACATATTTCAATTATTATAGTGCCATCAAAAATACCCGAAAAAACACCCTATAAAAATTTACTTGATAAGAAAAACCGAGTCACTTTAAAACAGTATATAGGAATTTATCAAATTTACGTACTAACGTTTAGGGTTCAGTATAAAATAAATAACCCACATGATATTTTGGAAGTAGATAAGTGGCACCAAGCCGCCTTGATAAGCGAGAATGCAGGCCAGACTCGATTTTTATTGCGTGTATGTATGTACATAATATGGCGCCACTAAATGGTAAAAGCAAAAGTGAGAATGCATTTTTTAGGCGATATTCAAGGTGACTAATAAGTCCAACTTTTTCTAAGGAAATTAATATGAGTATAATAAGTAACCAACTTTATTCAACCCTATTCATATCCACTATTTATTAATTTAGGCTTGACTACACTAAACTTTTAAATTATATTTACTTACATGGGTTGGACCATGTAATTTTACCTCTATTAATTGCCTGTATTAGTTCCAGTTGTTTTTAAATTGACTTGACGTAAATAATAGTGCAATGACGTTATGTCGTTAGATATTGAAAAAACTGTCAATTGTTATATTATATTTTTATTTGCAATATAAAACATTCTACATAACTAAATTTTCAATAATCGAATCGGTGTTTGACATATTCGTGTTCTTTTCTATGAATTTCCTTCCATTTCTCCTTGTTTTCCTTCGAGTTCACTAAAAATATATTGAAATAAATGGCACCTTATTAGGACTAGTTTTTTATTACATAAACTATCTAGATCCATCTTTATCTGACACGTGGTTTTGGTCTGTGTAATATTTTAATGCCCTCAACTGCCTGGAAGTAATTAAATTATTCTTTCAGGCAGAATGCGTGCAAATTTTACATACGGTCCTGATACATTTGTTTTATTTTTTTATCATCTAAATCCACTGAAAATTATGCCATAACACTGATTAAAAAAAAATTACTTATCTCTGTCTGTCACGTGGTTTTCGCTAGAAGTTTGTCTCTATCAGACTTAATATGGTATAAAAAAATTTAAAAAAATTGTAGTCAAGTTAAACAAAGAAAAACATATGACGAAATTAATGAGTAAGATAGAGAGATAGATATTCTTCTAGAGCTGTTTTCTGGCGTTATTTACAACGGTAATAAAACATGATTGTCTCAAATTGAAAAACCGACGTTTCGTCTTCCAAAAGCAATCATCAATTTTTGTTTTAAATACTAGGGTAGTAGTGATAAGTCCACTCATTTCGATTGAACAAAAATTAAAATAATGATCTAGTACCCATTTCCGTGTGACACATCAGTGTTTTCGCCAGAAATTTTATCTCTGTCAAACTCTTCAAGGGTATAAAAAACACAAAATATCAAATTAAATAAAATAGACAATAAACGAAAATTTTACTTTGCCCCGCTTACTTTTCTAATGCCTCTGTTCATCTGTCATCGTTTTGGTCATCAAGTTTATTTTTGTCACACTCAAAATCTTTAAGCATATTTTAAGATTTTCCCTGTGTTTATTAATTTAATATTAAACGTTTGTTTTATCATCCACAATGCAACAAAAATACTTATAGATGATGAATAAAAGTGGGGTTATGTAAAGTCTTTGATAGTTACGAATCTCCTTACCGCGGCTATGTAATCTTAATATTTTCAAGTACTACAATAATTAGGAAAGCATCTACTTACTCTTTTTATGAATGTACCATATAATAGGTAAACAAGCGATAAATCCAAAAGGCAAATAATGAGCCATCCAATTATTCTTATAATAATACATGTATGGAAATTGAACAATTTTCGCCGTAAAAGTATACGGATACTTCATGGGTGTACCCGGTCTGATCTTCCCATCTCCCGACATTCGATGGGGAGGATTCTTTAAACTCTTCGCAAACTCCCCAAAGAAATCCGTGAAAGTTTTCATATCGATTTTAGTCGGCAATTTTAGATTGAAACTTTTTGGTAACTGGGGTAGTTTAACTTTAGGCAATTTCGAGACGATATCGCCTGGTTTTTCATCTAAAAAGTAAACAAAAAAACATATAGTGTGGTAACGAAATACGCTGTTAAACGGTAAAACTGACCCTTTTTTGATAATAGTTTGTCCCAGAATTTCATTTTGAAGTGTTTACATAGATAAAATTATAATTAGGTACACTTATTATTGTATTGACAAGAGGTGCAGTGTGACAGTTGAATATGTCAATGTCAGCGTCAAGGCTCACTTGTGCTGCATTGCATAAGGTTAGTAGTTATTAAAAGGTCGCGCTGCAATAAGGTTTTATTTCTTTTAGGCATTTTTTAGTGTCTTTTGAAAACACGAAATACTGAACGTTATTTTAGTAATTATTTTAATTAAATTTTTTTCCCGATAAAGAAGTTTTCTATTTTTATGGGACATTGCCGATGATGCAAGAACATTAATTTATATGTTATACCGGATGCTTTTTACAGGTGATAGTTTTAAGGCCAATAACATTAATATTGGCAACACTGTATAAGAGTGAGAAACGCTTTTCGTTTTGTTCTATCAAAGTCAATGTGCAACTGTCACTTGACATTTATACAAACATTTTCATTTGATCACAACAAGAAAATTATTTAATTTGATGGTAGCCTCTAATCTCTTCAAAATTATTCCTTTATTACCTAAAATTTTAATTTAAGGAAGAAGCAGACGGCCTTAGCTCTTCAGACAGTGGACTTAGCGAGGAAACTTGTTGGGAATTGTTCGGTGGACCCTGTCCAGAAGCGTTGAAAAAGGGCTACAAAGCATCCGAAATTACTGAAAAAGAGACAATAGTTGCTACTGAGGAAGATAGAGTAAGCAAATCAGCAAGTTCTAAGTTAAATAAGGCTTTTACTTCTGCGAAAGAAGAAGAAGAAGAAGAAGAAGAAGGAGAAGAAGAGGAAGAGGAGGAAAAAGTAGAAGAGGAAAATCAAGTTGAAAAAGAAGAGAATCAACTCATACAAATAAAAGAAGAAGTAAATGAAGATAAGAAAGTAGAAAAAGAAAAAAGAGAAAAAAATATAGAAGAGAAAGAATCAAATGAAATCCAAGAGCTACAGGCAGAAGTCAAAGAAGATACTTACAAAGATGATAAAAGTATTAATAGCAAAGTCAAATCCAAAACGTCAATAGTTAAAAAAGAATCCTTCATCCAAGAATCTGGATCGCAAAGAAATCCTCTGCCTAAATCTGTTTCCGCAAACATGAGTGTAAAACCGAAAAAATCGACAAGTTCAACAGCAAAATCCGCCTCATCAGCAACACAAAATAAGGAGACGTCTACTATTCCTGTTGATGAAAAACCATCTATTACAAAGGAAACGTCCAGAGGATCACAAACTGAACCACCTAAGGTCCCTAGAGAAAAAACACTAGAAAAACAACCCAAACCTGAATTAAAAGTGAACTCATCCACTAACACCGCAGATTTACAAAGCTACTCGCAAATGCTAATGGTCGAAAGTTACGAAAATAGGCGAAACACTATCGATAGAATGTCCTCCCCAATTAATATTTTACAACCAAACTCTACAGGAAGTTCAGCTATATCAAAGCAATCTAAATATAAACCTTCACCCTCGTCAACTAGTATCAGTATTAGTAGTACTTCAAGCGAATCCGATGTGAAGCCTGCAAAAACTACCAAGTGCTACTGCTGTGCCTCCAGACATCCTCGAAGAAATCACCTCAATCAAGCCCCGGCAGTGGAACAACAACGCACATGTTGTGTCATCGGAGGATGTCCAAATTCAATAGAAAAACCGATGGTTAGCTACCCCAGTACTACCGCCGGCAAAGTAAAAGTGAAAATCTTTGAGGAGAGCGAATCAGAAGAACGTCTGAGCTGCCTAAAAATCCGAACAGTTCTGGACGATTCCTGTAAAAAATCCGATAAAAAGTGCAAATGCTGCAACCGAATAACCCAAACTGTAGATCCGCGGTATTCTAGAAAATGCGAAGAGTTTTCGGTTCCCTCTACCGTGGAATGTTTCGTTCCAGTCGTTGCAGCAAAGAAATGCTACGACCATTCCTCTCCGCGGTTAGCCACATCCCTCCGGAGAGCTTTGAGCAAAAGACAAGAAAGCAGCGGTTCTGAAGGGAGCATTGCATGCTGTTCCACCAAAGCGGTTTGTAACCGGAGGACCAGTTCGTCTCCTAAGCAAGTCCGATGCCATTTCGCTTTTGTTGAATAAAGTACCGTCAGATGTAAAGTTTGAATGTTTTTTTTATAAAAAAACAAGAGCGTTAGTCATTCTCTCAAAATCAGTTAATCAATTTCCCGTGTGGGTATATGAATTCTAACCGTCATGCGTTAAACCATAAATTAAGATCACTAGATCAGAAAGGAAGTCACTTGGTTTGTACAGTTTCCACTTTTATATGATCTAACATTCATGCCTTACACCATGAAATAAATTATCTTGTAGTAGGTAACAAACAATTCCAAAACTGTTTTGTTGTTGTTGACCTTTGAACTTTTCCCTTCTTTATCTAATAAACGGACTCGCATGTGAAACTGCCGCTGCATGTATAAAAGTTTCCCGTTTATATGGAGAAAGCGGGTAATGAGCCAGGATGGCACGATGAATATTACGCCCCCTTGTGCCATTTTTAAGAAAGAAAACAAAGCTCCATAAACCGGAAACTATTGAGAGCTGATGGTTATGGTGTTAACGAACCATGTTGGAGTTTTTGTTTTTTAAAGTGAATTTGAGGTTTTTATAATTAAGGGATGTTCTTTTTAATATTATGCTTAAATTAGTTATTTGAGGTACCATGAGAAGTAAACTGGATTTTGAGAGAATGGTTAGTGGTTTCAAAAATCTGCTTTTTTTCAGTGAAATAGTTGGAAAAAATAAGCTGAAAAATAGTACCAATATCAATGGATTTATTTTAATTTTTAAAAACGTTTTGTGCCAAAAATGTAATTTTACTGTTAAGTTAGTCGAAATAAATGAGCCTGGTATGTTTCCTCTGCTACAGTAGGTATATTGCAATCGTGTCAAGCAGCAGTAAATTGAATATCCGATCACGTGCAATAGTAGAACAACTACTTTTCTTCTTCTGTTCCCTTTTAATTACTCCTGGACTTTCATGTGACAATCGAAGTTATTTGGTATACATAATACAGGCAAAGTGCCATATTATATATTCGATAGGGTCTAAAACCTTAATAAACAATAAATTTGATTAAAATCGCAATTAAATTGTCCACAAATGAAAGGTTGATTGCGTGCATCACAATAAATCAAGTCAAGTTTTACGAGGGGACCGGACGGTACTAATACGCATCTCGGGCTATAGAATTGGCTTTTTCATGCGACGTACTGCACCTCGGTGATTTATAGTCGAAAAAAATTACGCCCTCTTGAGATCGTTTTTACTATTGATAGATTGCAGGTAGACGCGCACTCATAAACCGCTTAGGTCAATACTTGCTGTGAGAAAGTACACGATTAACTGAATCTCAATTATGCAATTTTTTATTTAGGTTTTCAAATTATCTCAAGGAAACTTGGAACTTCCAAGTTGGAAGCACCAATTTCCAAAAATAAAATAGTAATACTAATAGTATTTACTTCCAAGAGGGCGAATGCACATGCAAGAATCAGGAATAAGTGAATTAAAAAAAATCAATTATCTAGAATTAAAACAAATGAATTAGTTGCTCAACTTCCTGGAATAAAAAAATGTTTTCTATGCCTCAGTTGATAAGAAGAAATCAGTGCGAAGTGACTGCCTGAAAAATAGTCAACTATTTTAAAACTAAATAGAGTATTCACTTGTCAAATCTCGAGTGCGCTACACTGAATGTGTTTTGAACTATTGCACTTGAAATGAATTAATGAGCTTCAGAAATTCATGTAACAACAATTTTGAGTAGAAATAACCGAAAGTAAAGCTGCAAATATTCAAGTAATGGCTCCATACAAAAAAAAAGAATTCAAAAACAGTCGCATAAAACGAACTAGAAAATTCGAAGAAAACTCACCTAAATATAATTCAATTAAGTATTCAACCGATTTGTTTGCTTTGTTTCTTCATCAGCTGTCGCGTCAAATAATAAATGCATAGAGACTAAATCGAACTTGAGATATGCACGTTCGTTGACAAATTTCATTGTTAGCATGTACGGAAATGGGCCATCAATTATATTATACACCTTTGTGCTACTTTGTTGCATTTGGTGCGCGTCAATTACGCCTCCATGCTTATTGAATGTGTGTTTTTTTAGTGATCCTTGAAACGGTTAGTAAATATGACAAGTTCATTAAAATTCAACGGTTTTATCTTAAATAGTAAGGAAGGAATTACAACATAAATAGGTATTTTCCAGAAAACAGAGGCCTCTTCTATGTTTACACCACGTATGTACGTAATCTAAGTTCTCAATCTAAAGAGAGAGAAAAAAAACTTTTCAATTAAGCGAGAAATCAATATGACGTAAACCAATAACGTAGCATAAATATTTCCACTGTTTTAATTGGTTATCGTGATCACGTTTAGTGGCAGCGTGCAGGTTGTTCTCGGATCTAATCAGTATTAGATTTTATCTGCGGTAAGGGAAATTGAAAAGTCGCTTGTATCCACTCCGTTATTACCCGAGATGTAGTCCGAATGGAAAAAATACCCGAAGTAGGGGATGTCGAGAATGTTTGTTTGTATCGTCCAAAGTTGGGGTCATGGATCGTTCTTCGAATGCGAGTAAAACGCCGATCGATGACGACTGATTGCAAAGTGGAACGGCCAATTGAGGTCATGTGGGTCGCGGGTGCCCCCTTCGCTCGTTCACCTTCGGTTTCTTTCATTTCGGGTCAAAATTGCTGCTGTTACATCACATTTAATATTCAAATTGTAGCAGGTCGATATAGAATTGGGGAATGGCTAGGAATCGAGATTCTTAAAACCATT
Source organism: Anthonomus grandis grandis (assembly GCF_022605725.1). Taxonomy (NCBI): domain Eukaryota; kingdom Metazoa; phylum Arthropoda; class Insecta; order Coleoptera; family Curculionidae; genus Anthonomus; species Anthonomus grandis. The sequence goes on from NC_065554.1 coordinate 30,949,150, forward strand.
TCAGTTATTTTTCCTCGATTTCTAAAATTCGCCACAACAAAAAACACTCAATGTAACTCATTCGAGATTTGACGAGTGACTAATTGGACCTCGCAAAGCATTGGAGTTGATTTAAAACAGTTGAGTATTTTCTAGATAGTTAAATAATATCAATTTTTTAGGTGAAACAAATTTTATTTAACTATTTGACCAACACATTCAATATTTAGGGCAATTTTGAAAATCTTTTGTATTTAATATGTTAACACTAATGTATTTTTGTGAAAAAAAAAATATTTTGCTTTCTTTGCTTTTTCCAATTATGTAAATAGTATTAATAAGACTCAAAAACCAAATGAAACAAGAAAATTGAAAAACGCAGCAATCCACTAATATAATGAAAATCCTAAATAATAATCGTAGAGAAAGTTTTTTTATGGGCTTGATTAACCGAAAGGTTCCCAATGATCAAATTAATAAGAAAATGTACTAAAGAAACAAATTAATATTAAATGCCCGAATATTATTCGTAAAATGCCTTTTTTACTTACGATTTGTCTAAATAAAAACACTAGAATTCCTTAGAAACAATCAAAAATGTTATTTAAATGACATGGACAGGTTCCTGGAATCCAAAATCCTCTAATTATTATTTAATAACATTTAAACAATATCGATTTTTTGGAAAACCCACTCCACTCTATGGTGTTTTGTTGGTAATTTTGGCGCCCAACAGTGGGACTAAAAAATCACTAAATCCCACTGAATTTCAAGTTTTTTTAACTTTAATTTTGCAATTCTTTCTTAGGGTTCGATTTTTTTAGTTTTTTCTCTATTAATAGTTTTTAAGCTATTTAAGTTTGCTTAGACCGTTGCCAATTTCCATGACGTCCATTTGTATTCTTCAGCATGTATTAAGTGTGGTGGCTAAAATAATTAATGTAGGTAGCATTCACTGCAGCATTCGATTCTATCATCATTGCCATTTTTAATTTTGAAAACTGTTGCATCAGATTTCTGATGCCACTAACCATATCACGTCCATTTTCTGTCGCATTCCAACTTAACGAAAATTTACTTTAATTTGTCTCTTTCTTCTATCAACAAGATTATAAAGCTGAAGTGATTTTTGGGACATTCAGTAGGTTCGGCCTCGCTCTTAAAATTAAACATGGTCTGATTTGTCGCGGAGTCAAGTTCAAGTGCGTCAAAAGGTCAACAAATCGGTCTGTTATTTTTATTGGGTTTCCTCGTGTGGGCGTCAAAAACGACAGTGACATAGATCGATGCAATTTTCATCGTGCATTTGTGTGTCGGTGTCGGTAAATTGAATAATTATTGTTATCGGGTGTTAGGCTCCTTTGATACACGGGCCTACACGTTACTCTTGATTTGATCCGTCTTGACGTAAAGAACAACGAAACTTCTATAATATTTAATAAATTAAAATAAAGAGTACTAAATTATGGTTATTTTATCATGGGAGCAAGATGGCAAATATCTGTGATAAATGAGTTAAATAATCACAATTAAAATTTTTTTTTCTTAACAAAAATATAAATTTTTTGACAATATAAGTGAAAAATTCGACATTTTCTAAGATGAGGTCTGTTTCTCATGAAAAAAAAAACAAATGAAACAAGCGGAGTTTCAATAATAAAAAGTGTAAACCTGCCGTTGCCGGGTCGATCATTTAATTATTTATCATATTTATGGACGTAGTTGCGCGGTGTACAACGAACTTTCTTGTGTGAGAGTTGAGTGTGTCGGTCACGAGCCTTTTTCTGGTCCGTTAATGCGGTTATGGCAGGTCACTTACAAAATATCAACACACAGACACTATTCATTTTCGCTTCTATTTACTTGCTTTCTATTTACTTAATCCTTAAAGTTTCTGGAACATCCTTAGAACTAATAATAAATATCCAATCGCTGATTATTCTTATTAGAGACGTGGGCAAAACAAGCAGCATATACACGCTGATCATTCAGAAACCGATTTGGTATGCATGGTATCATTTTCATTTCCATCGCATCGGGAATACATTATTTATGTATGCACTTTTCGTTTTCAAATTTTTTTTCTATCTGCTGTTCCAACAATTACACGTTAGTACTGCGTTTAGCGATTCTATCTGTGCGTAAATTCTAACGGGTCTATTTTCAGCTTCCTTTCTAAGAGAACGGTTTAAAGGATTGTGTGAAAAAAGGGAGTGTTTTAGGTAACATGTGGAGATTAAAACTGCCTCAATTATATCGACTTGGTTTACCTAAAACCTTGTATCAAACAAAGAATTGAAAGTATGAGTTAAAGTCAACTGTTTATTAGTGAATATTAAGTTGGATTTCCTAAAAAATAACAATTAAAATTGCTCTAAAATCTGTTGCAATTCAAGTTTTAACTATTTCATATTTGGTAGTTCTTGGACCTTGATGAACAAAATCACTTCTCATTCAAAAAGTGTTTGAAGTACAAAAATCGTTCATATATGAAATTATTTGGGAAGAAAAGGCCTTTTTTCGAGTAATACGCTTTTAAGAATATTTCAATTAATTTGTGAGAAAAAGTGAAAAAATTAAAAAAAACTACTTCAACCAAAACTGTTTAAACTACTTAAAAAAGTGTAAATATTCCTACTGAATTCGAAGTTGTTACTAAAAATATCCGCTTAATAATAGAGATCTTAATTCAAAAACCTCAAATCTGGTGGTTTCTGGATTCTGGTGGACAAAATTACCTTTAACTCAGAAAGTTTTAAAGCTTTAAAATGCATTTATATGTCAAATTATTTGGAAAGAAACAGTTTTTATGTAAGTAAAACTCTTTTGAGAGTATTTTAATTATTTCATGAGAATATTGAAGAGAAAAGTGAAAAAGGCAAAACCCATCCAATTCCTTGACCAAAAAATGACATTTTTACTCTCAGACGCATCCTTAGAAACTTCTATTTATTAGTGTAAAAAGATGATGTAAATATACCCAAGTGGCTCCAAAGTTATGGCCATAAATGTCTGCTAAATAATAAAGATATGACCATGTTTCAAATATATCAAATTTGGTAGTTATTGGACCTTGGTAAAACCAATTGCCTTTAGCCCAAAAAGTTACTGAGTTACAAAAATTATATAATAAGAAGTTACTGGCAAAGAAATGGTCTTTCTTTCAGTCATTTTTTTTAACAATAAAAATAAATATATGCAAAAAAATTGCCCTAACCAAAACTGCCCTAAACACTCAAAAACTTATTTTAGAACCATTTTTTTACCTTCAAATCAATCCTCAGGGCTTCCTTTATATGAAACAAGTTCAAATATTTTCTATTTAGTAAATTCTATGTGCCAATGTATTAAGTCCAATCGCCCTTTTTTTAATATAAGAAGTTTTTTCTTCGTACATTTAGTACTAAAACAGACATTCGAATCCAAGCGCATGTCATAAGTAACATTCATAACTAACAATTCAAGCCTGAATTCAATGCCCTGGCAGTCGGGTGTATTCATTATATGTCTTGATATATTAACACATGCGGGGTTATTACAATCTTTACTATCTAATTATAGTACTAAATAGCTTAATAATATAAAACTGGTTTGTCATAGGTGTTTTTCGTGGTGCTGGATAAACTACATGAATTTTACTTAATCTAAGTATAGCTCGGCTCCGCTTATTTGTGCACCAAAAGAGAAATACTGTGTCATACTTATGAATGACGATTTCACGATGAAATTGAAATATAATCGCGGGGCTTAACAACGAGGTTCAACTCGTTTCATTGAATAATTCGTTCAAATATCATTTGGACTTTATCTATATTTATGTATACCTTGACATTATTTCATTTTTTTGTACATTGATTAAGACCCTTCTCTATTTTTCTTTTTGTCTTTCTTTAGTTCCCTTACCTATATACCCTTTAATCAATATCCTCGACAACAAACAAGTCTAATCGCCTTAAGTGAGTAAAAAAAAAGAACAAAAGGAGCAGTAGTAGTAGCAGCATCAGCAGGAGTAGACATCTAAAAAGGAATATGCATTAAAACGGGGAGGCTCGAAGGCCCTCGACTCAAGCCAACCACTTACACTTGACGGCCGCACATAAACGCCTCTGCAAATAGTTTAAAAGTAATAGACGAGAGAGAAGGCCCGCGGGATTTACTGTTAAATATTGTTTTTTTATTTTCGATATTTTGCTTCTTAATAATAATTTTTGTGTTGGTTCATTCAAACATCCATCAAGCGAGACAACGATAACCAGTTCGCCTCCTACACCACAGTCTCCTCTAAATATAGACGAGTCATTTTTTGTTTTTTGCTTACAGAATTGTTACAATTGTTTTAGTTCAGGAATTCAGGAATGTTTCTTTAGAGGTTCCTGGAATGGCTTTAAGGGCGGGTACTTGTTATTTCAAATAAGCTTTTAAAGAATTCTATATTAGTCCGACTTCGTGGCAGGAGGATTTGATCTACTAAAACTCCCGCTGTGCTGTCATAAAAAATATCAAACAAATTAATTAATCTGCTGCACTTATTCACAACATCCGGCCAGTCTGATATATGGAGAGCTTCATTAACATACGAATACTGTGCAAAACTAACCTATATACAGCACTGACACTAAATTTAGTGAGACAGTGGCAGTCGGATCTTTCCTTCTCACTCGCTCCCTCGCAATTTTCTATTTTGAATGTGCATAATAATTCTCCCATTTGCACACAAAAGGTTTCGTTTCGTTTCTAGGCGAACGATAAAATCCTCTTATTGGTAGGATTTAGTTGAAAAGTATTAAATATTAAATAAACACAACATCAAACAAACACTATATTTAGAGACGCTCCTATTAGCTAATAAATATATAAATTCTTAGTGTTTAAAACCGTTTTAATTCATGGGAAATAAACGTTATTATAGTGAAACCGCTTTGGCATAAACATTTTAGTGTATTGGTGGGATTTTTTGTAATAATATTAGTGTGTCAGATTGGAAAATAAATGAATAAGGTACAATTTATGTGCCCTATGAAAGAGAATCGCAAGATAATGAGTCCTTTCTTAACTGATATATGGTAAAATTGCTTACAAGACTCGTCAGCGCCATCGCTTTAAATACAAAAGAATCTAATTGATATATTAATAATAAGAAAAGGTTTTTAGGCATTTTTCTGTACCATAAAAGTTGAACGAAAAATGTTTTTTTTTTGTTTTTCTTAAGGTTCTGAAATGAATATTACATTATCTCAATCCATTCGAGCACATAGACAATTTCTTTTTTAAGAGTGATCCAGGTTTCCTTATTGATTGTCTGAAGAAAAGGCTACATAGTTTCATTTCTTCCAGGCATTTAAAGTATATTCCATCCAGAATAATAAATGAAGACTATAATATCTATTTTCATAAATATATATAGCTTGAGAAAATTGGAATCATATGTATAGGGCATTTCGTTTTTTAAATTCATAAATTGCTTATAACTTCATAATTAGAGCTGGTACACCTCTGAAATGTCATATATAAGTTATATAAATAAATATTTCATTTTTTGATAAATGTGCAAGGTTTATTGCAAAATATTATCATCTTTTTTTTTTGCTTTTAATGGACCCGCACGTTGGGCGCCAAACATTTTAATAATATTTATTTACATACTGATTTTATTTTCCTAAAAACGTCACAATTTAAAAATTAAAGGAAATAGATTGTTGGATATTTGGTTGTTCATTAATATGAATACATTGATTAAATTTCTGCTTAGCGTGAGTGTTGAGAAAAATGCAAGAAATTTTATTCACAAAACAGTAATTTGTGGCTAAAAAATTGTTTTTACGGTTGAAGAATCCATTATTCAAATGCGTTAGAGCTAGTGTTATATTTATATAGAAAATCCAAGAATACAAAATATATTAGCTACTGTAATTTGTATCTAACGTAACAGATGACAGGCATTACATTTCATGATGTATTCCTATACAATAGTAACATCTATATATACGTTACTTGATAATAAATGTTAGATGAAATAGGAAAGAAAAAAAAATGATGGTATAAACACAGAAACTTGAATCATTTAAAACCGACTGTGGTTTATTATATCCATGGGATCCCAGGAAAACATAAACCGCGTTGAACTATCGAACGAAAAATCTATTTTTAAGCGACCCGCTTATTCCATTGGCACGAAAAGGACGCACAGTTGCATGACATGGAAACGCGAGGAGGCGGAGGAGGAGGTGAAGGAGTTTTATGGAAATTATACAAAGTTGAAGATTAAGGGCTCTCCCTAGTTAATACGGGTATTGCTGACGTCGTTCACGTGAAAACGGTTTAGTGCCCTCAAGGATTTGGAGATACTAACTAGACAATCTCAAGCATCTTATAACTCAAAACCTAGTGCAAATATACTTTTTAACATTTGTATGTAAATCATATAATTTATTCATATATCATATAATTCATTAGATACCTATTTCAGAGTTTTTTTATAAATATACATAGTCTTAAGAAAAATGGAATTATATTTGAAAGTTTATTGTTTACCAATAAATATCATTCAGTGTTCATAAGTCGAAAGGTCGAGTAGATGAATGTTTGAAAATTTGAAAAATCAAATATAATTATTGTAACTATAACTAGATAACTCCAATTAGAATATACAGTGCTTTTCTTTGAAGTTCCCCCCCCCCCATTTATTTTTTGAACGGGTCAAAAAAAATTTTTGAAACTTGGCATAAGTAAATTGGTCTATAGATACTATTTTTCACTGTAAACTAGGTAGTTGTAAATTCCAAGATGGCGGCTGGGCGACATCTTGAGAAAAAATTTTAAATAGAAAGGGGGGTCGTGTGGTACCTCATTTTAAAGGTCTCAATGACCTGTCTAAAAGTAACAGCCAAAAAAATACACTGTTGCGATTTTATTAACGTTTTTAATAGAATAGAGAATTTCAATTGTCGTTTTTATGTCAAAATAAAATAGTAACGCATTTATTTTCGTACACTGATTTTTACCTATTCAAAAATCATAAAAATGTAAAACGTTAAAATAAAAAAAAAACTTTTTTATTAGGCCGCCATTTTGAAACGAGTTAAGATATGGGTCTAATATTTCAGGGTTATAAAGTACTCATTGAGACCTTTAAAATGAGGTACCACACGTCCCCCCTTTCTATTTAAATTTTTACTTATGCCAAGTTTCAAAAATTTTTTTTGACCCGTTCAAAAAATAAATGGTTGGGAATTTCAAAGAAAAGCATGGTATGTATACATAAAGTGGATATTAAGCGCTAACTATTTTGCATATTATTTCTGCTGTCCTGAGTATGTATGATTTGCCATTTTGTCAAATGTAGTTTCTATTTGTAATCTTTTGTTCAATGTAGAAAAGAGCATATATCTTACACATACAAAATAATTAATACTATACTAAAAGAACCATCATTTCATTACGATTATTCATAGGAATCGACTTTCGAAATGAATTATAACCTCAAAAAAACGTATCGCCTCGTACTATGAAAATCATATATAAGTCTAATTGAAAATGCAGCACTACAGTAGCAAACGCGACCGCTGGATGTTTATAAATAAAACGAGCGCTTTGGCCCGTTCCAGGCGTGTTTACACATTCCAGATGCAGGCCATAACGAGGTTACAAGGACCGCTCTTGACTTTGTTCCTCGCGGATGTCGACCATTTTAACTCGATTTCGTTTTTATAGACGAGGACGGCAAAGAGACCTTGAGAACGAGGCAAACGCATTTTCAATATTTACTGCGATTCAAAACATTCTATGCTCCATTACAATTCCTGTATTCCAGAAAGACGTATGGAACTTTCAAAAGAACGATTCTTTCAACTGCTTAGAATAAGTAAAACATATTTCTCTTCCAGGCAGTTGAAAGTGGAAATTTCATCAATAAAAGCTCAAATGAAAGACATGAAAATTTCAGAAGAATGATTCTTTTAACTGCTGCCCAGGCAGTCTGATGAGTTCAGTATGATTTCAAGAACCTGAGATACCTTTACTGCCTGTAAGAGTCTTCAAAGTACTCATAAGCTTCTTCCAGGCATTCGGAGTTTTTGGAACACAATAATCTGCACACTGCGCAATCCATGGGATATATTGTCAAATTCTTTGGAATGCCTTAACTCAAATTCAAAAGCTTCAAACGACTTAAAATTTTCAGGGATGAGGACCCCAAGGGGGCTTAAGAGTTGTATACTTTTTGCAAAAGATCGATCTAGGGATACTCAAAAACTAACAAACCAATTGAGTGTGACAGCATGACCTTTCAAATAACTAATAGCCCAAAGAGAACAAAACTTCCAGAAAAACCTGAAAGACTTATGAAAATTTCAGAAGAATAAATAAAATATTTTTTATAGTTGCATACTAGAAGTGATCAATATACAGGGTGACAATTTAAAAACTTTGAATGATTATATATTAGGAACGAAACACTGAATAAAAAAAACGATGAAAATAGTTGCTATAAAACGAAGGAGGAACAAAAACAAACATACTGACTCTACTGAATAGAAAGGAGGATCGACTGATACATCATCTTGAAAAATGCTTTCCAAAGATGCCATAGAAAGTCACATTTCAGAAAATTCTTTAAATTTATTCTGTAAACTTTGATAGAGTCTACATTGGTAATAATCGTCATAAAATTCATATCGCCCCTCATGATAATAATAACAAAAAAACACGCTGTTTCATGTACCCGCGCTAAAATGAGCGCAAAAAAGAAAATTGAAGTCTATTTTAGTTTGGGATAGTGACTGTCTCTAAATTTATGTGTCCTTCTCGGAGGTCAATGTTATGGCAAACACGTGTTCGGGAATGGAAAACGTACACATTGTTACACTTCAAATGTGGGTTTGACTTTAACTATTTATTGTTTTATAATTAATATTTCGGCAGATGGTCAGATGAGGTATGCAGGTGGGGTTTTAATTTTATATTGTCCTCGTGTCACAGTTTAATACTCTTTATAAATACAGTGTGAATTTAAAGGTATGAAAGGTTGTCAAAACAAGATTACAGAGATTATGACGATGAACATCGCATAGTGGGTTCGAAAGTATTTTTCATCCTTTTCAATGAATATAAAATTCTCGAAAATTCTCACAACGAGAATTTTTGGTCAACGTGTTCAACCCATTGTAATTTGAAGTTTTTTAAGCATCAATTTGTCAATACAGAATCATTCCCTAATGTCGACGTAAGACTCTTAAGGAAAATAACGGGTGTATCAGATGAATGAAGACTGATATATTACAACAGATTTTGTATCATTATTAAAGTGTATAAGTATTTATTTTTTAGTTCAGCAGTTTAAGCTAGGTTGGATATTCTGGAAATTAAATGACGAAACTTATATCTTAGAGAAACAAATTGTCCTTAAACTTACTGAAGTTTAATTACCACATTTACAGGTTATTTTAGCTTAAACCTTATGGGTCAGAGACAAAATGCATGCATACAACAATAATGGATTGATTAGGAGAAATTATGTATGTCCGAAAATGTAGTTTGTCCTTGTCCCAATTTTTGTTATCATTACCCTTAACTATAAGCTAATTGAGCCATAAAGCATTCTATGTATTTGATATTTTTATTAAGCTGGAGAAACTTATATAAACACACTTTCAGTTATGCAGTTCTATTACCATAATTGAAATAATTTTAGAGTCATAAGGTCACACACAATTTGCATGTATCAAAAAATTTAATATTGACTCTAGTAGAAAAACTTAAATGGATTATCCATGGACTATAAGTGATTCTAAGTGCCTGGACTAATGATTTCAAATGCCTATAATAAAATCAACATTTGGATGTATCTAAAAATAAAAAATGAAATCCATTTCTAGAGATGCAAATTGTTCTTAACCTTATCCAAATTCTATTACCGCAATTCAAATAACTTTTAGTTTTTAATTGTCAGTTAAGCTTTATGAGTCGGAAACAATATGCATGGATATAATAATATATACAAAATTATAGTAAATAATATAATTATAAAAAATATTTCCAATCATGCAGTTTATCTTTAACCAGTCATTAAAAGAGGTTTAACCAAATATGAAATAAATTAAAAAAGTTGAAGTTCAAATATTTTAAAATCATATGCTAGGAAAAGTTCAGTTAAAGATAAACTGCAACAATGGCAGAGAGTTTGTGCAAGTATTTTTAACGGGTCAAATAATTATTAATTTAATTTCAAATAGATAAAAGACCTTAGAGCTCGATTAACTTAGTTAAGGGTCATGCTAATAAAACTTGAGTTACAAGTGGCACTCAACGGGCACCATAGAAGTAGATTTTGAGACCACGGTGATTAGTTTACTTAAAATATTAAATGAATGGAAGGAATTGAGGTTCAATTATCTTAATTAAGAATCAAGAATACAGCGATCTTAAATAAGTTTTTAGGGAATTTTCAAAAGTTGTTTTGCTAACTGTGACTTTTTTCGTTGGGTTAACCTACTTAAAAAAAATTCATAATAGGGGCAAGGTCGGCTTAAGCCCTTACCTGAAACATATTAAAAATTTAACCCAAATTAAAAATAATTATTAAACTTCTCTATACGCAAAGTTGTACTTTCAAATGAAACTTTTTGCGTATAATGGCTCAAAAACACCCCTTAATTGTTGTTATTTAAGAAAATTTTTAGTTTTTATCTTGATCATAGTCATGGTTAAAATAAATTTATTGATCAACATCACGCTCAGACTTAAAATCTGGTCTAGACTATGCGAACTGTGTAGGACAGAGATTGAAAATTGCATGTGGGAGAGAGGAGGGAGAATTAATAATTGGGCCCATTCAAGTGCACATTGCAATAATTGAGAACCTCCATCTAATAATTGAGAATTATATTTATTCAAGGACATTCAAGGACAAATAAAAATCTAATAATTTTATTGTGTCTAATGAACTTATTTATGGATGCAAATTTTTAACAGTGTAGTTGCTTTTATTTTTGCATTATGTATGGACAATTTGTCGTTTTTAGAAAAAAATAATTTTCCATATATAATTCTCAACATCCTGTGTATACATGAAAAAACGCTAAAATAGGTGTCCAATGAATTTATTTATATAATTTATGTACACATTTTCCGGAATTATCTGTCCAGGGGAAAACTGTATTTAATGGTAATTTGTATAATCCTATGGATATCCATTGTTTTTCTTTCATAAACGAATCTCCATTGAATTAACTTGTGATGTCTGTACCTACCTAAAAAGACATTTCCTAATAATTCAGTAAAAACAATTTTTCCAATCAAGCAAAAGTGCTCGTCGCCATCCGCTTTATCACAATGACAAAGTGACACAGTTTAATTCAATCGTGTGTATGTTACTTTTTTTTTGTTTTGTTATCATGGCACGTAATGCATACATGAATGTGTCTGTACGACTTCCTTCCTTTATTTGTTTAAATTTGTTTATTCTCGCCGCCGTATATACAAATAAACACCAGAGAGAGAGAAAATAAACGTACTCGTACGTTTACTGTTTTAGTATTATTTTGTTGTATTATTGCACTTGCTGGGGGCATTTTTTGTTTTTATTGAAGGGACCTCAGGCATATTATAACTGTTTGTTGTAATGAACCTAGGTCTTATATAAAATATTAAAGCCAAACCCATTACAACGCTTTAAAATATGTTGTATTATTTTTTATATTCAAATTATTCTTACTCAGTTATTGTATTATTGGTAATTATTATAGTGTCTGTAGAATGGCCTAAGATGAGCCAAAACATCAGCAATATTAAATCTAGTTACAAGTTTAGAACCTAAACATTAATTACTAATACAAATTTTAAGAGCTTTTAATTTCTAAAATTGTCACAACTCAAAATCATAATACATACAGGGTGGTCCAGTTTAAACGTTATTAATTTTAATACGTGATAGAGAATTTAAAAAGAAATAGACTGAAATAATAATAATAATAATAATAATAATATCGACTGGCAGTGAATCCTACTGAGCCACCCGAGACAAAATTAAATAAACTTTTAAAAATAGCAGCCCAAGAAACTATTTCGAGCCGATTCCGGAGTGGAAAAGAGAGGAGAGAGAGAATAATTTACTCCTAATTAAATTAGCACAGCAGCAGCGCATACTGCATCAGGTTTCTTGGTTATTTTAAATTTAAATTTACGCCTCAACCTACACGTCGGTCGTCTCTTCGCGTAAATAAGAATCTTCAAAGTAGAAAACGGTTACGAGAAATTAGGAGTTGCAAGCGGCCATTTAATTCAAATATCTGAAGTAATTTTCGATGAACTTTCCTAGTTCTATTGGTACAAACTGTACAAGTTTACACCACAAAACACAATTATTGCGTCAAAGTACCCGACACCTTGATCCGGTTTCCACGCTTCAGAGGATCAGTTTAATATTCTGAAAATATTTATTAACAAGTTCCTATTGCAGAACATTAAAAAGGAGCTTTATTCTAGACGTGATGCGATGACAGTCGAATGGGGCAAACTAATATCAAAATTTTGGCAAACTTATAAAGAAACTAAAAATAGTCAACAAGTTTGCACACACACTGCATTAAATTCAACTAACGGTGCTTTAATGCAATTTTTGTGTCGTGTCAGCCAATTTCTATGACTTCTTGAAAGCCTCGCTCTCCTCTTAGGAATATTAAACATAAGATATAAAGACATCAAGTCGTTAAAATTCACCAGTCGTGTCTATTGTCGCGATATGTTTGCCACAGGATTTCGTTCTAAAGAGTATTGCCATCATATACTCGGAATATTTCAGAATATACAAGGTACACCCGAATGGTGCAAAAATATAGTGGCTTCATTTTTTAAATTATTAAACAGAATTTTTTTAAGACACCTGATTTATATGCAAAATTTTACGTGTATTTGCATTCGTCTTTCAGTCATAGACACTTTGTGATGTTTTAGAAAAAAAAATCATTTTCCATATATAATTTCAATTTTATTAACACCTTGTATATTGATCAAAAAACGCTAAAATACGTATGTAATGAATTTATATTTATATAATTTGTATATAAATTTTCAGGAGTGCACCTGCCTTGGTTCTTGAGTTATGGACATTTAATGACATTTTGAAAACAAAATTATTTTCCATATAACTACAATTTTATCAACACCCTATACATTAATCAAAAAACGATGAAATCCGTGTGTAATGAATTTATTTATATAATGTACGTACAAATTTTCAATAATGTAACTACTTTATTTTCTGATTTATGAACAATTTGTGGACCTCAACATATTATTTTATATTTCGCAATATCACTAAGTGCTTCTCTGGCCTTAAGGTTATATAATTTTAAACAAAAACGTGTAACGATACTGGATTAATTCTTTATTAATACCTAAATATATTTTAGTTTAACTCGTTTAAAATGCCTTTTAAATTGATTTGTACATCTTATATTGGGTCATTTAATCCCATATTACTCCTAACTCCTACATAGTAGATATCATTTTGTAATCGACTAATCGGTAAATATTTGCATTTTTATTAAACAATACATTTACATTGGATTTCTGATCTTTATGAATGACTTTATACATTAATTTTGCTTGTTCTAATTCTAAAATTTTGAAAATTGTAATTCTGGAAATCTCTAATATAATATGTGCCTGTACTACTTAACTTATAATTAAAAATAATTTTTAAAATTTTGTTTTATAATACTTTAATATGCTTTGATAGGCATATAGTATTAGAGATATTATATTTTGACTTACTAGAAAGATACTGGCAGCAAACTATAGGTAACATTGGAGCTGTTATATTTGTAACCTGCTAAATGTGTTGAGACCAATTTAATATCGAGTCAGTTTTTGGCCTTTTTATTTAAAAATCATGTACTTAATCTTATCTATATTGATTTTTAACCCTTTTTTGACATTTTAAAGCCCTTCTTCAGTCCCTTATAAGTGTCTATAATTAATTTATTTATAAAATCGATATACAAATATTCAGAAGAATTACTGCTTTAGTTCTCGAATTGTTAATATGTTAATTTTTCTCAACACTCTGTGTATTTACTAATAAATGATAAAACGAGTGTGTCTAATGGATTAATTTACATAATTATATACAAATTTTCAGAAGTTTATTTGCTCTGGTTTTTGAGTTATGGACATTTTATTGGCAAAATTCATCCTAGCAAAGTTAATATGTAAATAAATATTCATAAAATGTTTGGCGCCCAACGTGTGGATACTTTAAAGACAAAAATGTAACCATATTATTTCACAATAAAACCCTGTAGGTACATTTATCAAAAAATGCTAAAATACGTGCCTAATGATGTTTTTAAAATTAATATACAAATTTTTCTAAAGCGTATCTGCTCTAGTTATTAAATTATGTACATTCTGTGTCATTTTTAGGAAAATTATTAAATTAATATTCTCCACATATAATTCTATTTTATTTGTCAAAAAATACTTAAATATGTGTCTAATGGATTTATTGATATAACTTATATATGAATTTGTAGAAATGAGCCTTCCTTGGTTTTTGCGTTATAGACAATTTATGACTGTTTAAAACAAAATTATTTTTTACATATAATTCACTTTTTGCCAACATTTATTAAGAAACGCTAAACTGTGTATATAATTGATTAATTTTTATAATTTATTTACAAATTTCCAGAAGTACCTGCTTTGTTTTCTGAATTATGAACTTTTTTTTACCAAAAATCATGCCTCATATATAATTCTATTTTTCTTAATACAATGTATATTAAGTAAAGAACGCTAAGTCGGACAATTAATGAATTTGTTTATATCATGAACATCGAAAATGTTTTTCAATTTTAAGCTATGACGTTTTTCCGGAAAAAAAACCTGATTAATATTGCAAATAAATATAAATAAAAAGTTTGTTGCCCAAGTTGTTGGTACTTTATGGAGCAAAAAAAATATTTCGCAATAAAACGTGATTAAAAGGTAAAAATATCAAGATAAATATAAAACAAACACTAACAACACGAAAAAACGATAACTGCAAAACGGATGCACCAATAAATGTGTCACACCTGATCATATTTATACAACATAAACAAAATCCGATCATAGACTCCGCGATATAGGTTAGGTTTAAGGTTGAATAAACCCGTGATAGAACGACTCTATTGTGTTATCGTGGCCGCATTATGCAACCGAAAATCAGTTAAATTTAACCACAACACAAATAAGTCTTGCAACGGCGAATAGTTTTCTTGAAATTTTAATGTTATTGAGTGACATTCGATTCAATGGTCGGCGACCTAAATTTAGGCAACTTACGAGTCACTGGTCGCAGTATAGCGGCAGCGGCAGGATAATCCGTGTCAAAAAATGTTCACAATCATAAATGTCAAAGGGCACAAACAAACCACAGAAGATAATTTTGTTTCGACAACAGGGAGGGAGTGAGAATACAGGAATAGGATTTGTTGTGTATGTAATAATATATTAGAGACGGACAAAATTTGTAGATACGCGACGAGCGGCGATTATTGAAACTGAACGAGGAGAAACGACTGCATTTTCGGTGCGCACCTCGTGCGCGTCCGTTCACTCCTCCTCCACCTCCTCTGTCTCCACCGCGCCCCGCATTGCGTTCTACGATCGGGGAAGAGAGAGTCAATGCGCAAACGTCGCAAAAGAGAGAAAGAACATTTCGGGTTTATTCCGAGCGATCGAGAGAACACCGAAAAAGCTACTCAGATCTCGATACATAGATGGCAGTAAGAAAGCGAAACTGCCGCCTCAAGACTGCACGGACTATCAAGTATTTAATATAGCACATCCGCAAAAAAGGTGTTACAACTCAAAAATCGTATTATTGAAATACTATGGAAAAGGACTTTGTTTGGAATATGGAGACTAAACAAAAATACCAGACTAACACTTTTTCAATCTGCCTACTGCAGCTTCCGAAATAACCACACATTTTCCATTTATTAATAGCGCACGACATAGTAGACTAAATTAAAATTTGACGCCATAATTAAATTTTGAATTTTCCGCTGTTATGACATCACAAACCCATTTCACCTTAGGCTAGTACTACTCCTCGACATTCAAGGGGCGCGACATTCAGTCGATGGTTTAGTGTTTGTGGAGGTTCCCTATCTAAAAAGTTTTAATCTATGGCTTATTCTGTAGGTTATGATATAAATTTCTTTTTGGTTTTAATTTTATATTAACACTATCTCAATATATCGATTCGTTGAATTTCTTTAAGAAGACGGTTATATGATACAACAGATAAAACTTTCTTTATCTCTTCCAATTTTCTTTGCCCAAAACTATAGGAAGGTTTCTAAAAGATATTTTACTAAATAATCTTTGACAATTGTATTTTTTTAATTAAAAAAAAAAGTTGGTAAGAAGTAGGATTCGAACCCACGTTAAAAGATTTGAGAGTGATTGAGATGTTAATCATGTAGCTCAATCCGCATTAATACACATACATACATTTTATACAATATTTTAAATTAATATTAACATTATTATATATAAACTACAAATTAAATTATAATAATGAATAAATAGATTGTTTTTCAGCTGTTTATACCCTAAAATTATAAATAAAAAAATTGTCAGAAGTGGGATTCGAACCCACGCCCACAGAAGTGGACTGCGACCTGAACGCAGCGCCTTAGACCGCTCGGCCATCCTGACTTTGATGGCCAAAGGCATTGGCACAACGACTTCGATATTGTTGTTATTAAGTGAAATCCATATTTTTGTAATGACGAATTCATAATTAGTAACTTATTTTATTGGATATTACATCACTATTTTAGTAAATATCAATTCAGAAAAAATGAATAATAATAATAACGAATACGCCTAATTATTAAAAATAAGCAAAAAAAAAAAAATAACTGTTGAAGTTCGATATCTCGGCTCCCATTGACTCTATCAGGCTAATTCTAACGGTTTTCTCTTAGTTTTGTCCGTAGAATTCGAATGAGACTACCCGCAACGTCGTAGCTCTTTTAGTTCCTAAGATCTATCCGTTTTGGAGGCGAATTTTCGGCTAAAAAAAATCGTCAAAAGTGGCATATTTGGCAATTTTCAAAGTGCTCCCATTCCCTTATTTCTGTTGGGTTGGGTTGGGTTGGGTTGGGTTGGGTTGGGTTGGGTTGGGTTGGGTTGGGTTGGGTTGGGTTGGGTTGGGTTGGGTTGGGTTGGGTTGGGTTGGGTTGGGTTGGGTTGGGTTGGGTTGGGTTGGGTTGGGTTGGGTTGGGTTGGGTTGGGTTGGGTTGGGTTGGGTTGGGTTGGGTTGGGTTGGGTTGGGTTGGGTTGGGTTGGGTTGGGTTGGGTTGGGTTGGGTTGGGTTGGGTTGGGTTGGGTTGGGTTGGGTTGGGTTGGGTTCGACGCGAGGGGAGAGTTACTACATACAACAATAATGTCCCAAGGTCTAATTATCCTAAATGACGGAAAACTCCCAACTCTGTCCCGGAAAAACGGATCCTCGTATATAGACCTGACCCTTGTCTCAGAAAACATATTCAAAGCAGGGGTTACTTGGAAAGTACTGGACGAAGAAAGCCTTAGTGACCATCGCTATATATTCATTCAAATCGGAAATAAAGAAAGAAAGCACACATACATAAACTACACAGACACAGACATGCTAAAAAAAAGGCTTCGAAGAACTAAAAAGGAACAACTCTGGAATGGACATAGACCAACAAATAGAAAAAATACACAAAATATACGGAAAAGCAGGAAAACGTTTAAGAACAAATGAAAATTATCAACTCCCATATTGGTGGAACGAAGAAATTAGTCGCAGTATCCAAGAAACCAGAGAAGCGAGAAGAAGTCTCCTGAGAGAAACAAGAGATGACGAAAATAGAGAACTTCTCAGAACTATATACAAAGAGGCCAGGCGCGAATTAACAAAAAAAATAAAAAAGGCAAAAAAAAACAAATGGAAAGAACTCTGCAACAAATTAGAAAACGACATATTTGGACAAGCTTATCAAATAATAAAAGGGCAAATGAAGCGACAACCACCAAAAATAGCATTAACTGAAGAAAACAAAAAACAGATATTTGATAATTTATTCGTCACCAGTCCCCCGGAGGAAATCGCAAAATTAAATTGCGAAACGTCTATCACTCCACCTGCAGTTACAGCAGAAGAACTGACGTACGCTGCAGGAAGAATAAGAATAAGAAAAGCCCCAGGGCCGGACACGATGCTACCAGAGCACGTCAAGACCCTAATTAATGAAAATAAAGATTTTTTCTGTTCCCTATACACAAAATGTATAAAGGCGAGCTATTTTCCGGACAAATGGAAAAAAGCAAAACTAATTCTATTGGAAAAACCAAAAAAAGAAGAACAAAACGAAAAAACTTATCGACCCATTTGCCTCCTGGACATTATGGGAAAAACATTCGAAACCATCCTCAATGAGAGACTAAAGACTCAAATCGAGAGAAACGGCGGACTAAACCCGAACCAATTTGGATTCACAAAAGGAAAATCCACAGTAGATCCTATAAAAAAAATTATAGAGCAGGTCAAGAGGGTCCCCAGAGAGATTGTGAGCCTAATTTGTATTGACGTTAAGAACGCGTTCAATACGGCTAAATGGGACATTATTGTTACAAAATTAAAAAGACGAGGTATCGACAATTATTTAGTAAACATGATTATATCCTACTTCGAAAATCGCAAAATTCAAATAACCAGGGAAAGCATCAGTGACGTAGGGGCCGGAGTTCCTCAGGGATCAGTACTAGGACCCACCCTTTGGAATATAATGTACGACAGCGTCATGCAGGAATGTGTCGATATCCCTGTAGAAACCGTATGCTACGCAGACGATTTAGCGGTGCTGATTAGAGCGGCAACAGTTAAACAAACCATTGAGGCAGGGAACAGGGCACTACAAAAAATTAGCCGCTGGATGACAAAAAACGGACTAAGCGTAGCACCTGAAAAAACATCGGCTGTCGTATTCTCTTGGAGCTACGTACACCGAAGAGATATCAGATTTAAGATGGACGACCATGACATAATTCCCCAGAAGACCGTAAAATATCTAGGAGTCACATTGGATTACTGCCTGACCTTCAGCTCACATATTAATACAGTCACTGAAAAGGTTGAAAAAACAACAAAGGCATTAAACGCGCTCCTTCCAAACATAGGAGGCCCATCCAGCTTCAAAAGGAAAGTCATGGCTATGTCCATGCAGTCCATTGCTCTATACGCGGCCCCCGCATGGCACGAAGCCACGAAGATTGCTAGAAATAAAAATAAACTCCTGTCGTGTCAAAGAAAATTTGCATTGAGGTGCATAAGCGCATACCACACAGTCAGCGTAGACGCAGCTCTAGCTATTGCAGGCTTAGTACCAATTACCCTCTTAGCAGAAGAGCGAGCTAATATCTATGCAAGAAATAAGGCAGAGAATCCAACAGAAGTAGAAAAATCCAGAATAGCTTCAGAGGAAAGATTACTAACGCTAGAGAGATGGCAAAGAAACTGGTCAGCGGCAACGGAACAACCGAATGAAAAAAGCAAATGGACAAGACAATTGATGCCGGATATCAGGGTGTGGGCGAATAGGAAACACGGACAGGTGGTTTATGGTATGACACAGTTCCTGACGGGGCACGGCTGTTTTGGGAGCTATTTATTCAAATACAAAAAAAGACAAACACCAACTTGCATGTATGGAGACGCACAAATGGATGACGCTGAACATATGCTGTTTCATTGCGAAAGATTTTCAAGGCTAAGAACGAGTACGGAAATAGAAACAGACACAATCCTAAGAAAGGATAACTTAATAGAGACGATGTTAAAAAATAGAGAAAACTGGAATTATATAAAGAAGATGATGGAAAAAATGGTAGAAATAAAAGAGAAGGAAGAACGGGAAGAAATAGGTTAAACAGAGAGAAAAAAGACAAAAGCACCCTCACTCTGAGGAATATTTCCTAGGAAACAGTGCCGGAGCGAGGAGGTGCAGGACGGGGTGATGTTTAGTGGGTAGTGGAGATCTTAAACCATCAAAGACTCTGAGTCCCACAGTACTTGATAACAAGTCTACGTAAAGGTATTTTACACCCCATAAAAAAAAAAAAAAAAAAAAAAAAAAAGGGTTGGGTTGGGTTGGGTTGGGTTGGGTTGGGTTGGGTTGGGTTGGGTTGGGTTGGGTTGGGTTGGGTTGGGTTGGGTTGGGTTGGGTTGGGTTGGGTTGGGTTGGGTTGGGTTGGGTTGGGTTGGGTTGGGTTGGGTTGGGTTGGGTTGGGTTGGGTTGGGTTGGGTTGGGTTGGGTTGGGTTGGGTTGGGTTGGGTTGGGTTGGGTTGGGTTGGGTTGGGTTGGGTTGGGTTGGGTTGGGTTGGGTTGGGTTGGGTTGGGTTGGGTTGGGTTGGGTTGGGTTGGGTTGGGTTGGGTTGGGTTGGGTTGGGTTGGGTTGGGTTGGGTTGGGTTGGGTTGGGTTGGGTTGGGTTGGGTTGGGTTGGGTTGGGTTGGGTTGGGTTGGGTTGGGTTGGGTTGGGTTGGGTTGGGTTGGGTTGGGTTGGGTTGGGTTGGGTTGGGTTGGGTTGGGTTGGGTTGGGTTGGGTTGGGTTGGGTTGGGTTGGGTTGGGTTGGGTTGGGTTGGGTTGGGTTGGGTTGGGTTGGGTTGGGTTGGGTTGGGTTGGGTTGGGTTGGGTTGGGTTGGGTTGGGTTGGGTTGGGTTGGGTTGGGTTGGGTTGGGTTGGGTTGGGTTGGGTTGGGTTGGGTTGGGTTGGGTTGGGTTGGGTTGGGTTGGGTTGGGTTGGGTTGGGTTGGGTTGGGTTGGGTTGGGTTGGGTTGGGTTGGGTTGGGTTGGGTTGGGTTGGGTTGGGTTGGGTTGGGTTGGGTTGGGTTGGGTTGGGTTGGGTTGGGTTGGGTTGGGTTGGGTTGGGTTGGGTTGGGTTGGGTTGGGTTGGGTTGGGTTGGGTTGGGTTGGGTTGGGTTGGGTTGGGTTGGGTTGGGTTGGGTTGGGTTGGGTTGGGTTGGGTTGGGTTGGGTTGGGTTGGGTTGGGTTGGGTTGGGTTGGGTTGGGTTGGGTTGGGTTGGGTTGGGTTGGGTTGGGTTGGGTTGGGTTGGGTTGGGTTGGGTTGGGTTGGGTTGGGTTGGGTTGGGTTGGGTTGGGTTGGGTTGGGTTGGGTTGGGTTGGGTTGGGTTGGGTTGGGTTGGGTTGGGTTGGGTTGGGTTGGGTTGGGTTGGGTTGGGTTGGGTTGGGTTGGGTTGGGTTGGGTTGGGTTGGGTTGGGTTGGGTTGGGTTGGGTTGGGTTGGGTTGGGTTGGGTTGGGTTGGGTTGGGTTGGGTTGGGTTGGGTTGGGTTGGGTTGGGTTGGGTTGGGTTGGGTTGGGTTGGGTTGGGTTGGGTTGGGTTGGGTTGGGTTGGGTTGGGTTGGGTTGGGTTGGGTTGGGTTGGGTTGGGTTGGGTTGGGTTGGGTTGGGTTGGGTTGGGTTGGGTTGGGTTGGGTTGGGTTGGGTTGGGTTGGGTTGGGTTGGGTTGGGTTGGGTTGGGTTGGGTTGGGTTGGGTTGGGTTGGGTTGGGTTGGGTTGGGTTGGGTTGGGTTGGGTTGGGTTGGGTTGGGTTGGGTTGGGTTGGGTTGGGTTGGGTTGGGTTGGGTTGGGTTGGGTTGGGTTGGGTTGGGTTGGGTTGGGTTGGGTTGGGTTGGGTTGGGTTGGGTTGGGTTGGGTTGGGTTGGGTTGGGTTGGGTTGGGTTGGGTTGGGTTGGGTTGGGTTGGGTTGGGTTGGGTTGGGTTGGGTTGGGTTGGGTTGGGTTGGGTTGGGTTGGGTTGGGTTGGGTTGGGTTGGGTTGGGTTGGGTTGGGTTGGGTTGGGTTGGGTTGGGTTGGGTTGGGTTGGGTTGGGTTGGGTTGGGTTGGGTTGGGTTGGGTTGGGTTGGGTTGGGTTGGGTTGGGTTGGGTTGGGTTGGGTTGGGTTGGGTTGGGTTGGGTTGGGTTGGGTTGGGTTGGGTTATTCAGTACTCCCATCCAACGATTTTGATTTAAAGAAAAACACCTATTTCTATTGACCCCCTGAGTACATTAGAGAAATTAACCCGAAATGAATCGAGCCGTTTTCGAGATAAACTTGGGGTGGGTTGGTTTTTAAATTTTTCATATAAATGTTATTTTATGGACTAAACTATTGATCTGGGAAAAAAGTTGTATTAGACTTTTTTGTTTGCTTTTATGAGCCCTTATATTATCCATAAAAAAAAAATTAAATTTTTTTAAATTTTACAAGTTGTATGGTATTAATTGTTTTTTCTTCATAAGTTTAGAAGAGGTCCATGATATTCATTGATTTTGATTTAAAGAAAAACACCTTTTTTTTTTGATCCCCCGAATAATTTAAAAGTTATTTCGTGAAAATCGGTTGAGCCGTTCTCGAGATAAACTTGGGGTGGGTTGGTGTTTGTTCAAAAAATTTTCTAAGTCCGCACTTTTCTGATGTAAATAATTTTTTTTAGGCTAAACTATTCATCTGGGAAAAAAGTGTTATAAGACTTTTTTGATTGTTTTTATGAGTTTTTATAATATCTGTAAAAAAAATTTGGAAAATTAATAGGATTTGCAAACTGTATGTTATTGTGTTGGCTTTTTTCTTTTTTTCTTAATAAGTACCAAAGAAGCCCATGATATTCATCGATTTTGATTTAAAGAAAAACACCTTTTTTTTTTGATCCCTCGAATAATTTAAAAGTTATTTCGTGAAAATCGGTCAAGCCGTTCTCGAGATAAACTTGGGGTGGGTTGTGTTTTTTTAAAAAATTTTCTAAGTCCGCGCTTTTCTGTTTTAAATATTTTTTTTCACGCTAAACTATTCATCTGGGAAAAAAGTGTTATAAGACTTTTTTGTTTGTTTTTATGAGTTTTTATAATATCTATCAAAAAAAAATTAAAATTAATAGTTTTGAAATTTTTTTAAAAATTTGCTAAGTTCGCATTTTTCTGATATAAATAATTTTTTTTAGGTTGAACTATTCCTCTGGGAAAAATGTGTTATAAGACTTTTTTGTTTGTTTTAATGAGTTTTTATAATATCTGTAAAAAAAATTTGGAAAGTTAATAGAATTTGCAAACTGTATGTTTTGTGTTGGCTTTTTTCTTTTTTTCCTTAATAAGTACTAAAGAAGCCCATGATATTCATCGATTTTAATTTAAAGAAAAACACCTTTTTTTTTTAATCCCCCGAGTAATTTAAAAGTTATTTGAGTAATTTAAAAGTTATTTCGTGAAAATCGGTCGAGCCATTCTCGAGATAAACTTGGGGTGGGTTGTGTTTTTTCAAAAAATTTTCTAAGTCCGCGCTTTTCTGATATAAATTTTTTTTTTCACGCTAAACTATTCATCTGGGAAAAAAGTGTGATAAGACTTTTTTGTTTGTTTTTATTAGTTTTTATAATATCTATCAAAAAAAAAATAAAAATTAATAGTTTTGAAAATTTTTAAGAAAATTTTCCAAGGCCGCACTTTTTTGATGTAAATAATTTTTTTTAGGCTAAACTATTCATCTGGGAAAAAAGTGTTATAAGACTTTTTTGTTTGTTTTTATGAGTTTTTATAATATCTATAAGTAAAATTTAGAAAGTTAATTAAATTTGCAAACTGTATGTTATTGTGTTGGCTTTTTTCTTTTTTTTCTTAATAAGTACTAAAGAAGCCCATGATATTCATTGATTTTGATTTTAAGAAAAACACCTTTTTTTTTTGATCCCCCGAGTAATTTAAAAGTTATTTCGTGAAAATCGGTCAAGCCGTTCTCGAGATAAACTTGGGGTGGGTTGGTGTTTTTTCAAAAAATTTTCTAAGTCCGCGCTTTTCTGTTATAAATATTTTTTTTACGCTATACTATTTATCTGGGAAAAATGTGTTATAAGACTTTTTTGTTTGTTTTTATAATATCTATCAAAAAAAAATTAAAATTAATAGTTTTGAAAATTTTTAAGAAAATTAGCTAAGTTCGCACTTTTCTGACATAAATAATTTTTTTTAGGCTAAATTCTTCATGTGTTAAAAAAATGGTATGTCTTTTTTGTATATTTTTATGATATTTTATAATATCTTTAAAAACATTTTGGCAATTTGATAGATTTGAAAAGTTGGTTGGTATAGGAATGGCTTCATTTTTTTTTCGTCACAAGTACAAAAACGCCTATAAGCTAAATGATTTTTATAAAATATAGAAAAACACCTATTGATCTTCTATTGATCCCTCGAGTATTTTGAAAAATTATTTTGTCAAATTCTGTTGAGTCGTTGTCGGGATAAAGTTGGGGTGATTTTACCTGTTAAAGAAGTGGTATGTGACTTTTTTTTGTTTCTAAGTGATTTTACTATATCCGTAAAGAATATAAAATAAAAATTAATTTTTATAAAGCAGTTAATTTATTTTTTATTTTGCTAGACGTGTATAATATTTTTGTTTCTTAAGATGCTTCAGTTTCTTTTTTGTCGGTGGTTTCCTTAAACTTTTGTTATATCACCGTAGGTGTCTCTCCAAGAACTGTTGAATTTATTTGATTTCTTGGGTTCAATAATTAGTAATACGTTTTTTATTAGGCAATTATTAATAATTTTATGCCTGTTGTTTAAAAATTATAAGCCGAGCTTATAAATAATTATTTCGAGTAGAATGTGAACAGAAACTTTTTTTCCCTATTTGCTTTTGTAAATCATAGGATGGATATAGTGACTGTCAAATTCATTACAATTTACTTTTTGTGGTTTTTTTAATTTAGCTTTTTGAGGTATTTTGAGCTCTAATAATAACAGCCAGAAATATACATCGGTTAAATATTTCGACCAGAAATCTTTGAATTTTTTTAAACAGCTAGTTTTACGCGCTTTAAAAATCTTGGAACATTGAAAGGCCCTTTCAATGTTCTAAGTTTAAAACAGTAGCCGATAATTTTGCCAGGCCAAAAATTTAATATGATCAAATTCAAGTCACGAAAGTTATTAAATGTCCACCAAAACTTTTGTCATAAACAGATATAATATTACTTTAATTAGTGTTTGAAAGTAACTAGTATATCTACTTTTTGAAAAGAACACATGTATTAAAAATAAATAAAATATATTAACTCTAAATAAGAGAAAAAAATGTTTATTTGAAAATCAAAGACGTTCACCTTATCACCAGAAAAAATAAAAAAGTCGCAAGATCTTGTGATATTTTATCAGACCTGGCAACACTGCAGTGCGATTTTCAGAAACCGTAAATATAGACATGTTTTATATAATAATGATTAAATAAACTTGATATTTGATTTCGTTTACGTCTGTCCTATACGCCGCCGGTAAAGAACTAATTAAATTTTTAATTTGCAGATAGTAGGGCTATGTTGCAATTTTTTAAAGCTTTTGCTCCAGATATGGCTGCCGACTACGCCGCCTATACATATACTTATAAACTCTTAACCGGGGACGTAGACCTGCTCATTTGCCGCTTTTCCGACGTCTAATCCGCTCTCGTGATTGGTCACTTTAGCATCTTAGAAAAATACTTAAAAAAAAAACCTCACATCAGAATGAGTTGAAAATTGGTCAGTGTTTCTTATTTGATTCCGCTCAGATTCACAATTTTGTTTGGCGATCCGTTATAATTTACATTTTGTGATTTGCTATTATTGATTTCCCTCGTCAGCTGTTCAGTACTTCTTAGGGTAACTTCGTAGGGTCAAATAATAATCCCCATGAATAGGTGTGTAATTTATTGTGTGTTTAATTATTTTGTTCTACGGCTTTAAATAATATCAAAAAAAAGCGAATGAAAAAAGGATATAAAAAAGAGAAACTTTTTTAGTTCAATTGTCTTAAATAAAAATAGTAAAAAATATATTACTTTTATTAAATAAAATTGTTATTGCTTTTGTACTGACTTCTGTCACCAAAAATAAGCTTAACATAAGATGAGCAAAGACAAATAAATGTGCTCCTTTTATGAATGGAAAACACCAAAATATTCCTAATTTTAGAAAGCAATCGCAATTTAATCATATCTGTCCTGATTCCACCCTGTATAGAACATATAAACCTTTATTCCAATATTCAAATATTTTTCTTATTGATTACTAATCCTGTGTTCACTGAGGTGAGACATAGGTATAGAAACTAAGAGACCTGAGTACCCGGAATAGATCAGAATTAATGTTTTTCTTACAACTTGTGTTTTTTTAAGAGTTTCTTTTTATTTTATCTGTCCTTAAATTAAGTTTTTATAAATATTATAGTTCCAAGATATGTTGTTAGTATTATAAGAGACCAACAAATATATACTATGTACTCGTAAGTGATATATGTTTATACTAAAAAGTTGTTTTAATTTTCAAAGAGTTTATTTTATTTTGTAGATGGATGGATGTTTCTTTTGATAATACTCTGCTATAGAATTTTAAATAATTTTAAAATCTGTTTAATTTTTCTTTAGGAAACAGAACAAGTATATATTAAATAAGGATAATTCATCCTCTATTGAATTTATGTGTTAATAAAATGAGGATATTATTAACCTAATAAAAATGCATTTATATATTTTATGACGAGAAAATAGCACAAAAATTTTGACAACCTTTTCTAATCTGTTTAAAATTAGGGTACTTTAATGCTAACAAAATACTTTTAAACATTTTTAAATTAATTCTAGTTTATAAAATGTTTGTTATAATAAATTATTGTATATCATTTGAAGTAATTTTTTTCAGGAAAATTAAATATTAAATATATTGAAGAAAAACGTTGTTTTATTTCCATTTGTTTAATTGGTGATATGCCGTACACTATTGTTAGTACATGTCGTAGATTATTGCAGTAAATCAACTCATTTAGATATGTGAAATAAAGCCGAAAGGTTTAATTTTTGTTAAAATCAATATCTGATGCTAACACCCAATCAAAAAGGCCCTCTTCTCTAAGAGTAACCTTTTTGAATAGGCGTTTGCTTTAAATATTACGATTAAATGATAAGATTGTCAGATTAAATGGAATTTGATTTCCCGCATTAATTTGGCCACGCCTTTCACCATTTTGATTCGTCCAATTAGGCATGTCAAACTATCAAGTTGGTTGCAACAGTCTCTGTTGCGCAAGCGAGAGGACGCTAGCTGATTTGTCAGAAGGATTTTCTATCAGTCACAGAAAATCCCCTTTAGAAATAAAAGTGAATGGTTGTTTTAAGTTGTCCGCTCGATCGAAAGATGGCGCGGCACGTCATCGATTTGCCGTACATTACAGGAGCTGTTTTATTTCAATTATTCTCCGATAGGTAGAGGCACTGTATTTTTTATTGTGGGGACTTGTATCGCCCTCTGACTCACTCCGAGAGTGGAGTGGAGGCTGTCAATTGTCAGGATGGATTCGATCCATTATGGCGAATTAGGTTGCACCTGAGTCGTGACAGAGACTGGTTGTAAAAGTCGTTGACTTCCACGTGTCTAAGCTATGTAGCTGTTTTCTTGTACGATTGGTACAATAAAGTATTGTTACCCGTTAACAAGTGTATTATTTTGGTGTTTAAGAGTATAGGATCTCTCGTCTGGTGACTACAAAACCTACAGTGGTGACCCCGACGTTCATATAGTAACGGTTGTGCGTGTGCTGTAATTTAGCAGTGAACTAGTACGCTATTTGGTAATTTTACCCTGGAACGGTGATGTGATCGCTCAGTTGTGTTGTTAATGAATTTTATTGAAAAATTGTGCCGTCTTCAGTATCCTTACCGCCAATTTTTCCCATCTGCCATCGTGTGCGTCCGGCTTTGTGATTGTTCGTATTGCTAGGCAGAATTCTGGCACGCAGTTGCTGTCGGTTGAAATTGTGCTGTGTGCAGCCGGCTTTTTGCAGTTCGACTATTGGCCGCACTTGTTGGTAGTGTTCGTACGGGTGCTGTTTACCGGTTGCCGGATGTTTGGCTGGTTGCTGTACTTTGGAGCGCGACGTTTCGCCACTTGACTCTTGCATCTCGCCGTCTGACAGCAAGATCAGCTGATTTCAAACTTCAAACTTGT